>NW_010272564.1:0-11765 GCF_000690775.1 Eurypyga helias
AAGGCGATTCGAATAGCTTCCACACGAGGGTGGTGCGGCATCGCCGGTAGCAGCACAGGTGAGGAGCAGCCTTACGCCGATGCAAGTCTTGGTCACACCTTTAGGCATCGGTGTACGGAGCCTTCCTGTGACCCTGACACCCCGCACAGCTGCTGTGTTCTCCCTTTTCAGCTGTTTTTACCGATTCCTCAGAAAAGGCCTCCTCCCCTCACAGGATGACAGAGTGATTAAATGTGCATGTTTAGGATCCGTAAGTTTCCTGCCAATTGTGGCCGTTGTAAGCTTTTCCATTTTTCTGCTGGTAGGCTTGAGGTGTTTTCATTAAGTAGAGATGAGCTGACTAACCCAGGTATTAATGAGGTTCAGAGCTTGTGAACTGTGGTGCCTGCCTGTTGTGAATACATGACATACTTCAGTACATCCACAGAAACGTGAAAGCAGTGAACGCATTTGGGCTTGTGCTGTGCTGACCTGGCCTTCCAGACCTCATCTGGCTTCACTGTACCGGCCTCCTCATCAGGGGCTACACCAGCCTGTGGCTGACACGGTCACTGTCCCTCCGGCCCTGCTACGCTCACCTTCCCGTGCTCCTCTGGGTCTGCAGCCTGCGGTGAGGGCCCTCAGGCTTCCCTTCGCCCTCGGCTGTCTCCCTGATGGGCGCAGCTCCCCTGCTGCTCCCTGCATTGGCCATGCCAGCCTACCTCTGTAATTCTACACCTGCCGGGCAAAGCTTGGCCTCCCTCCCTTGGCTACAGTTTCACAACCTGAACTCAGGTTCAGCTACCTACCCACCATGATCCCAATGTTCTCATGTTTTCTTTGTCCTGGAAGTACTACTGGGCCTAACTGTATGGGGCTCTTTTTATCTGGATGTAAAGGAATACACAGTATTTGTTTGAATTCACCTCGGCGATCTGGATCAGTGACCTTGCCTCTTCATTACCTGTCTTTGTGTAACCCGCAGTACTTATCTTAGATGATTTGATGTTTTCTTCTAGCTCATTGACAAAATGTCAAGCAGTGAAGGACAAAGAACCAATTACTTTAGGATCCTATCAGAAAGACTTCAGCTGGATGACAATTTCCTACTGATTTCTCAGTTATTAATCCTTTAAATGTATTGTTTTAATTTCTTAATATTTATCACTGGCTAGAATATCAGGATTCTTTGTTAGAGTATTTTTCTCTTAATTCAAAAACATTAACTTTTACTCATGAACTACCAGAAAAATCATTTACTTTTAAGAGTTTACTAAAAGCATTCTCATTCTTAAGCCAGGCCCATAATACTGGCAGGTAAAATACTCAGTTACTATGTTTCTTACATTTCCTTTTTTATAATTTGTTGCAAATCGGTCAGGAATTTATTACTAACTATGCGAAGCTTGTGGATTCTAACACAGAGTTGAATATTACTGTCTTCAACTTAGTTACAATAAAACATTAGTATTCTGCTGTAGAGGTTTGCATTAGTTATTGTTTTATCAGAGGCCTGACTATGCAAGCTAACAAAAGAAATTTCCAAGACTTTAAGTAAAGAAAAAGTAAAATAAAACCATCTTATTTCCAATTAGTAGATAATATTTTTTAATTTTGACTGAAATTATTTTATCTTCCCTGAGGTTTGCATGATACAATACAGTTTTCCAAAAAATGAGGGAATACTCAGTTCATAGCCAGTTCTCCATTACAGACACAAGGGCGTTATTTGAAATAAAGTCAGACAACACGCTGGGCCACAGCTCTGATTGAAGCAATGCACATGCCCTAATGTTGTATTTGAGTAAAAATACCCTCAAATTCAGTAAGGGTTATTTCCAGGTTACCGGTTTTACCTTGCCTGAGTCTACCAGTGTCTTCTATAGAACAGGCCACGATCAACCCAAGATCTTCTAAAATGAGACATAGATGTGGAAAGAGCACATAGGAAATACCAAACAGACAGGAATAAGGGATAATCATGAGCCTACCAAATAGCTTCACATTAGATTAATGGGGAATTAAATAAGGTTTACTACTGCCCTTATAGTTTCTCACAGATTTTCTAAAAATTTATTATGTTTACTTACTGCTGTAGAAAGTGATATTTAAATCCATCTTGTGGAGCTCCATAGTTATTACCTCATTTTAAGAAGGTCAACTCTGACACCAACATAGATTTTCAAATTAATCCTGCAGGATTTTTTCCAGGTTAGGTATAAAGGTGCTGGAGACTGGGAAGCTTGTGCCACTGTAATGCATGCAGTCGTCCTGACCAGTAGCTCTCTGGTGCCTGCAAGCAAAAGGTACACAACCAGCATGGTACATACATGTACAAATTGTACATCTGCTTTCATGTGTGAATCATTTATGAGTGAGTCAGGTGTTAGAGAATGTTGCATAAACAAACAGCACCAGTTCCTCTTTGACTTAAGAAATTGACTTAAACCCCAAGAACACTTAGTCACAGTGCTTCTCCTACTCCTTCTTTATTTACTGTGAAGGTTTTTCCTAATCTAGCATAACAGTTCTTTAGGATGAGAAAATTGTTCTTACAGCACTTAAGAAATTAAGGAGTGGGTTCTTGACTATTTGGCTATACTTCTTCTTAATATAAACTATTTTTTATCTATTTTTTAAATTTAACCATAGTTGATGCAATGGCGTTTTCCTGACAGTGCTGTTCTACGCCAACACTACAATACCTTTATTTTTCTTTCATGGGGATCTGTAAAAACTATTGATTTTTTTTTCCTTTTTCTGATCCAGCCACAGCATATAAAAATTTTAAAACAGATTTTTTTGTTTAGCATGTTAAAAATGTATATAATTTTTAACAGATCAGAATAACCAGGTGTTCAAAAAAATTATTTGCTAGAGAAAATACACGAAAGACTAATCCCAATTTCTGTCAGGTGTGTAATTCAGTATAACAAAGCAAAACAAACAAACAAAAATACTGCATGCCTGTTTACAACAGGAGAATGCAGGACACCCTGATGGCCTGACATCATCTCTCGGTGCCACCCATGATGATGGTATGTGGAATCCTTTGTAATTCTTTGAACAAGAAGAACAGGAACTATATTAGTACTGTTTTATCTCTGAAGTCTGTAAGTTAACATCCACACACGTATAGCCCTTTATTATATTCGAGTTCCTGCAGTAAGATAGGTGATGTACACCTGGGTAAACAGACTGCAGTTAACGAGCCATCAAGTAAGTGCAATAATACATGCATTCCTTTTTTTTTTTTTCTTTTGGAATTAATCACTTATTTTAAAGGTTTCATGCTTGTTTGTTTGTTTGTTTGTTTCTCAAAAACTGAAAAGAAAGAAAAAAATCAAATTAATAGAAAAGAAGTCCATGCTAAACACTGCAACTGTGAGTATTAAGTAATTATTAATTTCTTTCTACCTTGTACACACGTGTTGGGCATAGCATCTGTAAGTGTCCCCCAGACTGTTTTCTCAACCACTTTCACACAGAAATAATTTTGCAGATTTTCATTGGCATGAGTATGTTTTTCTTCAGGCCCAGAAAGCCCAAAGGATCAGACCTCTTACCTGCTTAAAAACACCACTTGGTTTTTCACACAGGGACAAACTGTGACAGGAAAATATTAGGAGAAAATAGCATACCTCTGCGCAGTCCCTTCAATTGTTCACTGCAGGCACAAAGCATGGAGCAAAGGTTGGGCAACTAGTGTCTTTTCCACATTTTTCAGGCATAGAGCAAAGAGATGTGAAGATTTTGTTTCCTACCCAAATGTGCCAACCAACAGAGAAGGGAATGAATACAAATTTAATATGCTTCTGGTCAAAGTTCAGCACAGAATCTTGTTCTCTTCTGCTGACTAGTACACACTGATCTTAGGGTACTCAGCTGTGTAAAACAGAGAAAGAAGAAATTAAAGGTACGAAGTCTTACAGTTCTGTTCTTCTTGGTCATGGTACCTGCATTAATTTTTAAATTAATTTCAACGTCCTTCTTACAGCATCATATTTCAGTTTGCTTCTGCACTTGAAATTGTTAGCCAAATTACTAGTAAAGAAACAGTGAATTTTGATACAGTATTCCCTTTGAAAACCATTGCAATTCACAGTCTGTTCTTCACCGAACTGCACCATAGCATTTACTTCATTTTTTTGTAAACAAGAAGCAATGTTTTTAATATTCAACATGCTTTTACTTCATTTTTTTTGTAAACAAGAAGCAATGTTTTTAATATTCAACATGCTTTTCTTTACATTTTAAACTGTAAAAATACACAAAGTAACAGTAACCTTATTTGAAGAGAGTGGTGGTGAGCCATCTTACATTTGTTTCTTACTGTTATAAGCAATACAAATTACAGGTGTTTGTAGTGACATTTGCTTAATATGAAAATTGCTTCCAAGAAAATATGCACTATCAGGCATCTTTAGCAGTCATTCTCACCATTTTCTTTCAGATTGTAAACACATGGGTCCAGGCAAATAAAACATAATTGAGGTCATATTAATAATCATTTAAAAATGGCTTTAAATGACGATGATGTTCTTTCACTTTTTGTAGAATAGCTTGTTCAGTAAAAACTCAGTGCTGTTCACAGCTGGCTTCTCTCTCTGTTTCTGTTTCCTTTATTCTTCCACTCCCTGCACACCTTTTACACAGCCCCACGGCAGTGCTTCTTCACACCAATATGATGCGCCAAAATTGTCTCTGTTTTACAGCACACAACCTGTCATTCTGCCGTACAACCTACTGCAGTCTTCTCAGTTCCCACATAGACTGAGATTCGTGTCTCAAATGATATCAAAAAGCAGAGTGTTCCTGTTCCAATTTCATATAAAGCACTGTATTTCAGATGTTGTTTTATAAAGAAAGTCAAAGAGGAAGTTAGCAGTTTACCACAGGATTTTACTGTTATTTCAAAGTTGTAACAAGCTGTGAGTTCTTTACCCATTTTTACATTACGTATCATGATTAAAATGCAGTAGTATCTAGTATAGTGACATATTTTTTTAAGTATTAGCCCATGCAGCCTTACAGTACAAACAAGGCTATCTGTGTGATCAGAATTTTAAGTGCAATTCTTTGTAAAATTTGTTCCTTGGCAGTGTAACCCAAGATTTTTCTTAACTGAAAGATACTATGATAAAATTATTAATTTTTTCTCTTGGCTTTAGTTATTTTGTATTGCCATCTGTATCACTGTCTTTTCTGAAATTCCACATCTGTCTTGTATCCTACTTCCTACTTGATTCCATTTACTATCTATCTTACTGGTCTCATTTGCCCTTACTCTATATTTTCATTCTCTTCATGATGTTTACATGCATTTTGCTTAAGGTGTAGCACTACTTCCTCCTATTAGTAAGAGCTAGATGCCAGGTGTATTTAAATCACTCTTGAGCATCACTTTTCCTCTGAAATCAGACATGTTTATTTAGAAAAGTCATTCTTTGCTGTTCTGCCATTTACATTTTTTTTCAATCTTATATACAATAAGTATCACAGTGTAAGTAATCAAAAAGAAATATAGCTTTTGATGCAATGACAAGTCACCCACTCTTGGTTTTAGTCTGTACCTACAGAAACACACACCAGTAAACCTCTCCTTGAGAAAAGCAACTGGTAAAAACAAAAAGCTCTCCTTAGTGCTATTTATCTTTTAAGACCCTTCTCCAAAATGGACTTTTAGCAGATACTTTTCACAGAGAATGTGCAGGTTTTGGCTGAGGTTGAGTTAATTTTCTCCACAGTAGCTATTACAGGGCTGTGTTTTGGATTTGTGGTGAAAACAGTGCTGATACCACAGGGATGTTTTCGTTACTGCTGAGCAGTGCTGACACAGAGCCAAGGCCTTTGCTGCTCCTCACCCCACCCCCCCAGCCAGTGGGCTGGGGGTGCACAAGGGTTGGGAGGGGACACAGCCAGGACAGCTGACCCCAGCTGACCAAAGGGATATTCCACACCAAATGGCATCATGCTCAGCATATACAGCTGAGGGAAGAAAAAGGAAGGGGGGAACGTTCAACGTTTTGGTGTTTGTCTTCCCAATCCCCAGGCGTGATGGAGCCCTGCTTTCCTGGAGGTGACTGAACACCTCCCTGCCCATGTGAAGTGGTGAATGAATTCCTTGTTTTGCTTTGCTTGTGTGCAGCTTTTGCTTTACCTTTTATCTCTCTTTATTTCAACCTACCATTTTTCTCACTTTTATGATTCTTTCCCCCATTCCACTGCATGGGGAGTGAACGAGTGGCTTGTGGTGCTTAGTTGCTGGCTGGGATTGATCCATGACAGAGAGAGAGAGTGAGTAGCATTTTTCCTACTAAGAGACCTTTATTAGACTGGGGGGAGAAGAAAATTCAGCTGATTTGAAGATCTTGGTGCTCCTTTGACAAGAATAGAGGTTGATAACTGATGAAGGGACCTTCTGGGGACTTCAGAACAATGTACACCTCTTAGTCTAATAAAAGTGTAGCTGCTTCTACATTCAGCTGTCTAGTTCAGTTGGCAAGAACTAAATTTTTCAATAAATCATTTTCAAGCCTCTTTTGATATCTATTCTCTTGTGTCAATGATAGGTTTCTGAAAAAGCAAAAACTTTCTCAGGCTGTTTTTCAGTGGCAAAGTAGTAGACACAATGGATCTCAAATGCTGTCATGCACTTTTAAGCACTCATAAGTGTATAGTGTGCTTAGAGTAACAAAAATCCAGTACTGTCTTGATAAGTAAGATGCCATAGTATCTGAGTTACTAGCTGGAGCATGGGGACCTGAGCTGTGTTCTCAATAGTTGTTCTTCCTCTGTCCTCTGTGACCCAGACATGTCAATCTGGGCCTGTTTCCTATCCTGTTCCTCACCTGCTTTGCTTGCAAGTTCTTCAGAGGACAAAATGTGTCTTACCAAAGTGAGGCATCATTATCGACAGCTGTGTATTACTAAGTGGATAAAAATAGGTAATTCAGTACTTTGTGTACAACATGTGTTTCTTACTTAGCAAATAGTACAAAATAAAATGTACAGTTGGACAGCCGCCACCTTTTAATGCACAGCTCCCTAACCTCTTCATGACAGTATTTGCCATCTGTGCAAGGGTACCAATGAAAGTGGCATTTGTGACATTTGTCCCTACTGCAAACACTTCATCATTATATACTATCAATGATCATAGAACTCAGGCATGATGGGCATTTACCTGATGTTCTTTTGAATCTGATACCAGTTTTCCTACTAACTTTGGAATGAGAAGGTTATAATGAGAGATTCTTCAATGTGTCCTATGATTTGCTCAGTTTATACTCCTCTATCATGTGTGGTATTGTACATGAAAGTATGACCCAAGTGTATCAATCATACACAGAGCCCTTGATCAGGTTACTTAAACCTTTTTCAACTTGAATATAAAACACCTATCACATTGTGCCGCATCCAAGAGTACTCCAAGCCTTAGCATACCATAAACTTTCAATAAAAAATAGCAGTAATTGTCATTATTGGTATTTACTTTACTTGGTCTTGTAATGCTACTTATATCCATTCATGGAACTTCTGTTTAGTCGAAAGATAATTGACCCAAACACATGACTTAGTAAATTACATGACTTTCTAAACAAGAGTATATAAATAAAAGTATACAGTATTGTATGTTTAGAATAACATAAATGTGCTGTCTTCTCACAGTCCACCATGTATAAATACACTTTTCACCCATGAGCTTTAATTTGTTAGGCGTTTTGCTGCCTCTCATGCTGACCAAGGAGTACTTTTACATGCATTACATGCCACATTCATTGCAAGCTAATGCATTGTAAAAAATAATTATTTAAAATGAAATATTTACGTTTCTTTGAAGGTTTAATACCAGCTATCCCTAATGGCTGCATTTTCTCATTTCTGTGCTTAGCAGTAATTGCTTTCCTCACCATGTAGTCTTTAGTGATTTTCCAATTAATTGCCAACCCATCTCACCACCTCTACTCAGTGTTTTATTTCTGGTTTATAAAAATATTTAGCAGATGTAAAAATCATCATGGTAATGTTTTTGACTGCTTATGAATCTGAAAATGCTATGCAGACATTAATTAAGTCACATAATGGTATTTATCACACACTGCTATGATTGATGCAAGTACTTTGTAGACTGTGTATGTGTAGAAAATTCAAAGTGCAGTCTCACAGGGATTCCCTAACCTGAGTTTCCTTGGTAAAGTCCACTTAGTAATTAGTGGGAAATTTAACTCATAAAATCAACAATATGACACTGTAGCAAGGAAATTGTGGCAGAAAATAAACAGCAGTCTGAAAAATGCTAAATGCTACCAAAAGCTACTCGTCCCATCAAGTTTTCATGCCCTTTTGTGCTGGTTTCAGGAAGGAATGAGCTCCTTTACTTCACAGTGCTGTCAGCTGGCCCAAAGAAACGAGAGGGTTGTTTCATTCCATGGTATGTCAGGCTCAGGGCACATGCACAGTTTGGAGGCAGGACATGGGTGGGTCGTTAAGACTTGGCCAGCTTGATAGCCGGGTCATTAGCTCTTCCATTAGCTCGTGGCATGGTTGTTAGCAGTTGGGCAGGCTCTTTTGTTAGTGGGGTGCGGGTTTTCTCCCTGCTCTGGGGCTCTCACTGGGGTACTGCTCACTGCTCTGGGACCTGGCTGTGTGTCGGTCGGCACGTGGTGAGCTATATGTTGATCATATGCTCTATCTTCTATTACTTTATTTACTTAGTAGTAGTGGTATTCTTAGTATCAGTATAATTTTAGTTTATATTATTAAGTAGTTCTTATCTCAAATTCAGGAGCTTTTCTTGTCTTTTCCTCCGACCCTCCTCCTGTACTGCAGTGGGGGTGTGGGGAGGGGGGTGTGTGGGTTGTGTGGTGTGAGTGACTGACTGTGTGGTACTTAATTGCCAGATAAGGTTAAACCAAGACACCTTTGTACGTACAGACTTTATAGAGAGTTTAAAGCTACTTTTCTCTCCAGAAAAATGGAATTTGGATAAGGAAGGTTGCCTTGTGCTGCAATGCCTTGCTGTAGAAAATAATAACAAGAACCACTGAAAAGAAGAGGAAACATTACAAAACTTAGCTGTACTGGCTCTGTTTGGTAGAGTTTCATTTTAGGCCCTAATCACAGGAATGAGGTTTGTTCTAAATTGTTTGCATTTGTTTCTGAATATCTGGAAATTTGCTTGTTAAGTGTTCAGGTGGAGGAAAAAGCCTTTTCAGGTGCAGAAAGAAGTAATGCTGTGCAGTCAGTGGAAAGAAACATTCAAACAATTATACACCCTACTGCTTCAAGTCATATTAAAACAATCTATAAGCTAATTCAATGCTAACACAATGTCTCATAAATGGTAAACGGGCCGGATGAACATCCTGGCTGAGTAGGCTGGATGAACAGCCTTCCAAGTTAAGGAATACAGTATCATTTCATTGTTCAACAAGGTTTTAACTGCCAGTTGTGCTTTTATACCTGGTATATATAATCAGTATTTCCAGCACAGATTTGTTTCAAGATCGTGTGTCAGACAGTTCAGAAAAGATTACATTCTCCAGCATTTCCTATAATTTTCACAGTGGTCCTTTAATTTTTCCAGTAAATTGTACATTTGGACTAGTTGTCCCTAGTTCTAAACACAGTGCTTAGAAGAAACAGATCGTGAAAGGGGAAAACTAACAACTAGCAAAAGATTCTAAAGTTTGACAATCTTTTACCTATCTTATTTGATTCCCATATTGTCAGGTACAAGCCAGTTAGTGGAAGATAATCAAATGGATTAAAAGGAAGGTTCAAGATAATTCTAGTACAAGCCTAACCCCTATTCTGTCCTCCCCATCTCCACCAGCTCCAACTACAATTTATAGGCAGTCCTGTAATTATGGTGTCGAGCATACCAAAGCCATTCAACAAACACTAAATTTCTATTCGAAATGGAAAAACTCTCTCTGGTTGTGTTTAAAATCATGTTCCTAGCTAGTTAACAGTAACTAATTTCTACTAAAAACACAAACCAGCACCGATATCATTACATAAGGGACAATTGTAAGAGACATTGAAAAAATGTCATCATAGAGGTGTTTTATCCAGAGTCCTCACTAAAAAGAGATTGCAGTTCATAATAACATGGAATCCATACTCTAACATATCTCACTATACCCAGCCAGCCAGTTGGCACCTGAAGTTCAGTCTAAACAGGAGGTAAACAAAGAACCCCTTAAATAAGGGATAGGGGAATATGAACTCTGAGAGTCTAAAATACTTACCTATGCAGTAAAGAACCATAGCAGAATCCTGGTAAGATTTAAGACCATAAGTTAACCAAATTTTACTTGAAAAACAAAGAACTATATGATGAAAAATGAGAACTGTACCCTGTTCTACTCCACTTTTAAATACTGAAGTTTGTTTTTGAAGCACTGGAACAGGTTGCCCAGAGATGTTGTGGATGCCCCATCCCTGGCTGTCTTCAAGGCCAGGCTGGACGAGGCTTGGAGCAACCTGGTCTTGTGGAAGGTGTCCCTGCCCGTGGCAGGGAGGTTGGAACTAGGCCACCATTCTGTGATTCTGTGATGCACACAGGGCCATGATAGTACAAAGAGGGCAACAGGGTAACCCACTAGTGGTAAGTGTGACACTGATAAATAACTTTGGTTGAGCATTGTAAAACTTTGAATTGCTGGATTCTTATGTTGATAAAAGAAAGCAATTTATCTGGAAGATAACAGGGCACACAAAAATCTGGATACTAATTAAAAAATAGGTGAGGAAGTTGAGGAAAGGAGTGCAGAAGTTGAAGATGGGGGTTGGCTCAGATTTGAGCCAATGAATGAAAACAGCAGTGGGAAAAAAATGCAAATGATACAAGCACTCACCACCCACTGACTGACGCCAGCCACCAAGCACCCAAGTGACCCAAGCAGTGAGAGCCAGAGCCTGAGAGACCCAGGAGCCAGAGCCCTGGCCAAGTCTCCCCAGCTGATATACTGAGCATGGTGTTTTATGGCATGAAATGTCTCTTTGGTCAGTTTGGGTCAGCTGACCAAGCTCTGTCCCCTCCCAGCTTCTTATAGAGAAGTTGGAAACGCAGGAGCAGATCAGAAACTAAAAAAGTCCTTCACCTAATATAAACATTGCTTGGCAACAACTAAAAACAGTAGTATGTTGTCAATAATCTTCTCTGCACAAATCCAAAACATAGCCTGGTTCTAGCTACTGTGAAGAAAATTAACTCTGTCCCAACCAAAACCAGCACACTTAGTAATGAGCATTTGGAGGTCTTTCGATTAAAAATTCAGCTGGCTGCCTAGTCCATGAGATACCTTTAAATTAATAAAACTTCCAAATGCATTTTTTCATAATTTTTCATTGTTTCTATTTGCCAAAAAAGTAAAGCAAAGCAAACTGTGGAAGTAAAGTTAAACATAAGAATCATGAATGCTATAAACCCAGGGAACATCAGTAAGGGATTTCCAGCTTGCAGATGAAATGACAACATCGTCTTTCATGTCGTGGAGTATCAGTAGGATCAGCTGTAAGATTCATTAGCTGGGATATTCAAGGAGAAATACGTGGAATAATCCTCCCGGTGTTACTTGCATTAAATTTATATCCTCAACTTTGTACAAATGGAGTTGTATTCTAGATCTAATAACCTACAGATCTAACAAATATTTTAAATTTATTCACATATAAATAAATAAATATGTAAAAATAAAGTTGAACATCGGAAGAAACTTTCAGCTTTCTCAGATGGCTGTCTGCAAGCCAAAGTAAGTTCATTTATCTCTCCTTTT
>NW_010272564.1:11796-28384 GCF_000690775.1 Eurypyga helias
TTTTTTTTAATTATTTTAGGTCTGGAATATATCTGGAAAAGCCAAGACAAGAAAAGACTGCCCAAAGAGACAAGGTGGTATGTACCATCTGTCATGCATCCCCAAATGTTAATTACTTATGAGTAAGATTTAAGATCAAAATGGAAATGAAAATGATCTTCAAAGTGTAACTGAAGAGCCATGGCTGTAATTCAGCTCTCTGTATGTCTTGATCCTCTTTTTCTAACACTTCAATTAAAGTATGATACTTCGACTTTTTACAGATTCTATATTTCAGCATAGACTACTCATCTGGTAAAAATTTCTGCATCATTAAAGGGCAATATCTATTTGGAATGAATGTTACAGGAAGTTTTGTATTTATACAAAATCCAGATTGTAATTAGACATCTGTAAACAGGCATCTTTTCGCTTTTGGTACTATGGAAAAAGAAACAACAGTTAATTTGTTTTCATATTTCATTGATACTATTAAAACTACAGAATGGTTGGGATAGAAGAAAGGAAGACAGAACTATTGATCTAATTTTGAACCTACAGATGTGATTTGTTGAATCCAAAGCAGATCAGAAATTCTGGTTCCAAGTTACATCCAAAACTGAGCAGAGTATATTCTTTTCCCCTTAAGATATAGAACAATTTTTTGCAGTAACTTCTGTTCACTCAAAATTTTCACTGAGAGGAACAAAGACTGCACAAAATTATCTAACCTTCAGAGGTTTCTATACTTTACAAGGAAAAATTCTTGCACAGAGAATAATCACTTGAAAAGAACTTATTTACTTAGCCCTCAGGTAGAAGAGTTTATGCACACACAGAAAATCCAGATAGTGTCTTAAAGAGAGTCTTGTGTAATATACAACCTCTCTTCACTGCTCTAAAAATGAGTAACAGCTTCAAAATAGCTGTATGCAAGCATCTCTGTGGAAGGAGTTGAAGCTAAGCGTATCTACAGAACGTTTCCCAAAAAGCCTAATAACATTTTATAATACAAGAATGGAAATCCTAACGTTCGGGTTTTCTTCGAAGAACTCTTTCTTTGTGTCCTTT
Source organism: Eurypyga helias (assembly GCF_000690775.1). Taxonomy (NCBI): domain Eukaryota; kingdom Metazoa; phylum Chordata; class Aves; order Eurypygiformes; family Eurypygidae; genus Eurypyga; species Eurypyga helias. The sequence goes on from NW_010272564.1 coordinate 12,847, forward strand.
GCTCAGCAAAGGCAAACTGGCTGTTCAAAGACCCTTGTTTTGCTTAGGAATGTTTTTGTTGTTACTGCCCCACAGTGGCTCATTGGAATATGTATGCAGGGCCGTTGTTTTTTTCTGCTTGAGCAGGCACTGGAAGAGGGGGAGGGTTGCCAGGGAGTCTTTTCACTCAGTCTGCCTGGCTAATGATCTACAGTTATAGGCAAATAGAGCTATAATCCAACACCACTTTTTCTTTCACGTCGGTATCAAAGAGGTAATGTATTCCTCGTTTCAATGTATAGATTATATTTTCCACTTACACACAGTTCTTTAGATTGGATGAAATAGAAAGATTTAGTAGATAAATGGGAGACTGATTCAGAGAACAGGCATTTCATTGAGTTGTACCAGTGACAGTGAATCCTGCAGTATGCCATGAATGGTAAAAACCTCAATGAGTGTAAATACACATCCGTGTGTGTAAATACCCTTTCTCACACACTGTTCCTCTGTACATACTTTTCTTTAATGTGACTTATTCTGAGAACAAAACCAAAACTCTTACAATCTCAATAAATGTTGTTCTGTAGTGTATATTTAAGACATACATTTAACAATCAGGAACTCATTTTTAGGTTAGTGGTTTGATCGTTTTGCTGACATTATGATCTGGCACCGCTAACACATTGCACAATGAACCAGATTCTCCTGTGCACTGTGGCTTTGGACTGCTCTGCCAGTGTCATCCATCTCCCAAAGCAAAGAGGAGGATCCAGTCACACACATTCTCATACCAGTGCAACTCTGCTGAGACTGTAGTCAGCAAACCGAAGGGTTAGCCTAGAATATTACAGTGCTGGTTTAACCTCCTGGCCCTCTTAGCCCTGAACATGGTACCTTAAACCCAGGCAAACACTGGCCTTGGTGCATAGTAGTGTTGGCATCGTGGTAATATAAGAACAAGTATAAAATTACTTTTAAAAATTATTTCTCCTACCACTTCTTGCAGATTTGCGATACACTTAGTTCTATAATCTGTTCAACATGTTAAAATTGCAATCAGATTAAGCCAGGAAAAAGTACCCTGGGATTCACAACTGCTTTGAGTCAGTGAAGCAGGGAGCATGTTACAAAATACTGTCACCCTTCATTCTGACCTTGATTCGCAATATACAATTTAGTGAATCTCACATCAAATCAGATGTTCATCGGGTTAAAAAGATCAGTGAGCTCACCTGCCAGTACATATGTAGCTTACCTCTTGTTTTGAGTTCAGCTTGTCAGCATACTAGTGATCTGTGCTCCATCTGCACACGGAGGCAGAAGGGTTTGTACTCGTAACACATAGGCTAGCACTGCACTGTAGTTCCCATTTCAGCTGAGGAATGTTTATGGGGCTGAGCATACTTGTGCTGTCATCCTAATTTTTCTACACTGTTATTGTACCAGCACAAAGTTCTTGCAATGTGTTGTTTAAAATGCTGGCTGCTCAGCAAACGATCTAGGGCACAGAGCATTGCAATAATAAAGAAATCTGCATGTTGAATTTCAATTATGCTTTAAAGCTTTCTGAACAGAGTGCTTACACTTTCTTTTCAACATGCAATGAAATGTTAGTGGTTTTGTTTGGTTTTTTTTTTCCTTTTTCTAGAAACATCAGCGTGGCAGGGCACTGGAGAGCTTCCTTCTGGTTAAGTGATTGTTTACTTTAGTTCCTGTGCCCTATGGAAAGCCTGCCTAGCGAGTGACCATGTTATAAAAGAAACCCACTCTTTTCAAATCAGTTAATGCATTATAACTATCTCATGAAAGAGAGGAAATGATTTCTGTGAAATGCTTTTTTCTTCCCAGTGTTTACATAGCCAGTGCAGTAATGCATTTTGGGGTTGGTACAGAGCAAAAAGCTGCCCTATTATGAAATTTATTTGCAGAAATTTGTCACTGGTGCATGCAGTCAGCGTGTGATGGGGATTGACTGCCTAGGACATGAAGTAAGAACCTTTATTTACCACTGCAAACTAGAGGTTTGCAGCTCACTAGCCATTATCGTTTTTATTCTGGGAAACGTTTGGATGCACCACTCACTGGCAGGCTAGATTTCATTGGCATTCTCGTAGTGCAAAAGGCGCACCTTCGATAACTTTAATAAAACATATAGGGGAAGTAGTGCAAGGCGGGATTCAGCCAAGATGGTAGGGAGGAGGGAGCAGGAAAGGATTTGTACTGTAGCAGAGCATTCTCACTGTCACAAAACATGGTCACCATAAATTTAACATCAGAATGTAGTACAGAATTTCTCTCACCCTGGAGAACTAAGACAATGCAGTGGTCACCACGTACGTAGGTGAGTCTGTATGCCAGAGTGCAGCAGTGTGCGGAGGTACAGGAATAAAGCCTAGAAGCAATATAATCATGTTAGTGTGGCTGAATATAATCATATTAGCCCAGTTTGAAATGCAGAGCTAATCTGCCCAGCTGCAAATTGTTTTGATGAAGCCATACTGCTTCAGGGATCTCTGCACTCTACTGCACTGGTCTATGTAGATAAGCCTATGATCTGCCAGATGAAGCTGAAGTAAGTTGGGTTAGGATAATGGCATCTTCCTCGTTAGAAGCAAAATTACAGAAGCAGACAGGAAAGCATTTTAAAAGTTGGAGATTTATTAAAGGATAAACCAGTAACAATTTGAAGTTTCAAGAAAAAGGGTAGAATAAGAAATACAAGAAGCTCGTTTTCCTTCTGTAAAAGCCTAACTAATACTATATGATTCTTCAAGATAATGGACAAAGGAACAATGAGAACCATTGGTTCTCTTTAACAAATTCAAAGAGAAGAAAGAAATCGCCTACTCTGAACAACCAATAACCTCACTTACAGAGGGTACAGTTTAGCTGTTGGTTTACAAAACAAGATAGGCTCAAAATAAAGATAAAGCATATAAAACTCTTCTTGCAAACAGTTTTAATAAACCAGGAAGAAATACCATGGGTAGTTGGTCTACATGATGCCAAGGAAGCAAGGGGTGGAGAAGAACGTAAGATTTTAACTGTCTTCTTGTGCAACATAAATTAAAAATGTGAGTACTATACTAAAGGTTGTAAGTACATTTCAGGGGCCCTGGTGACAGAACATACCACTTCAGTTCTGTTTTTTCAGTTTAGTACAATGTCACCAAAGTCCCTGAGGTGAATAGCTGTATAATCCACACAAACCTCTAGCACTAATTCTTGGTTTTTTCATGCATGCATTCTGCTTTTAGAATAAAAGAAAACCGAGAGTAAAATTTGGGATTTTTCATAACTAACGAATCCAACAGTAGTCTTGAAATACTGCAAAAAATTAAGGTCTGTATTTGTTCTACTTTAATAATTAATGTATTGACACAGCTATTATGATGATAAGGGGAAAGGAAGTGGCCCCTATTGTCACAAGACAGGATGTCCAAAATTTAACACTAAATTGTGATAAAGCATCTTTATACAGCCAATTAATCACAATGCAGAGATCATAACAATTGCTAGAATTACAATTATCCCATATTTTCAAGCAGAACTTGGCTCCCCCTACAAACATGGATGTTAAAACAAATGAGGCAGAAGGAACTTTTTTGGTAGAAGCCAGATTTTAAGTTGAAGTGACAACGGAAGAACATCACCTAAGCTTAGACTCCACACAAACAGGGACTAGTCTACCAAGGATCAGGCAGGGAAGAACAGAACCTGGTCTCCTGTGGATACACTCTAACAATAGAGCTGCTTACAGCGAAAGGGCAGGAGGACATCATCCCTCCTTTCTTGTATATGCCTGCTTGCTTCTCAGACTGTGTATTTCCAGAGAGGTTTCTGTGCTGTAAATGCCAGAACAAGGGAGAAACTCAGGGTGACAATAAGACTCAGAGGGGCAGAAATTCAAGACAGAGTATTATATTCTGTGTTTCCTCACTTAGCATGCTAATTTTTGTTGATCCCATTCTGCAAGTATAACTTCCAGCGAAAGACTGTGTAAGAAGCCTAGGCTTAACTTTACCCTTTACCTTTTTTATCTTTTTTCAGAGCTAAAATTAACTTCAGTAGTACTTCTTGGTGTCCTGTGCTATTCTAACAGTGTAAAGCTGCTTGAAATTTGCTCACTGATAAGCCAGACATAGATCTGTTTGTATCAGTTGAACAAGATAAAGCAGCTAGAACTAGCGAGTCTTATCTGGAGACTCTTTTCTGAAGCACAACTCTGGTTTTGCATGTCTGTATGATATGTACAAACGTCTTCAAATTTATTATGAGATTGCATTGTTATTTTAAAATAATTAAGGCTAAGAAAAATTTCTGTAAGCACATGGTATTTTTACGACTAGCTCTTGCATGTTTCACCCCTAAGAGATAGGTTAAAATGGATGGGAGCACCTGAAAAAGACTAATTCTGGCCAATCTGTTTTTGTCACTACTACATGTATATGTGTCAGTGGTTAGTGATTCATTTTTGAGGAAATGACTGGTAAATACCAGTCCAAATTACTGCAGGAAGTAGTGGATATCCAGGAGGATAGCAATTTCTCATCTATTACAGGGTTAGAAAAGCAACTTAATGTTAGGGGGTTTTTGAGTGCTGGAACATGGAGTGTCACAAATGGGGTAATACTTGTTTTTGTCTTCTTAGTAGGCAAACACTGAAAACATTTCAGAAATCTGCTGAGGAACTCTAGAGGAAACTTAACACTAGCCTGAAAAACACTCAGCTCTGCTTTCATTTCGTATTTGTCATTGTGAGAACTGTCTGCCGAGATGCTGAAGGTATTATCATGGTTGACTACATTACACTTAAAACCCTCAGGGTAGCACTACACTTACCTGTGCATAACCTGCAATCAAATATGAAAAATAAATATTAAGGCACATTTTGGAATCCCTGAGGCCTTGTTTGAGTGGCTCATGCTGTCGACTTTAGTTTGTATCATGTTTTGAATTTGGCAGACATCTCAACAGCAACGGATACTTTATTTTCAGTTCAGATAAACCATTTTGCTTAACTATGGCTAGAATTTGACCTGAATTACATGGCAGTACAGATTACAGGTAGAGCTTTTTTTCATTACATCAGGTCTAACACAGATCACAGCCTCTGCTCTTCATTTACAACATGTTGCAAACAAATCAATAGAAGCAAAAGTGGAGAAAGACTAATACTTCACCTTTGCGTCTTTGCGTGCTGACCCTTGGCTGTGGTCAGGAGAAAGCAGAATTGTATAAAGAGATCTACAGTCCATTTACGTTTCACGTACTGAAACAGTGCAGAGCTCATGGGGAAATGTAAAACATGGTGCTGCGTAGTTAATGTATGGTTAGGCAATGCTGTAACGGGTATGGTCGAGTGGTAATCATCAGTCTGGCATTTAATGCTGCCACACCTCTGTGCTTTTGGATTAGGACACAACTGACCACAGCGTGGCTAGAGACCTGGATGGCTCTGACTCCTGATAAAGGATAACCCGCAAGAACTTGAGGGAGTTTTTACTGAGATCAGCCTCTGGTCTTACTCTCCTCTCACGTCCACAAAGTCTGACACATAACAGACATTCCTATTATCAGTGTAGGATAAGATTTAGGCTTGATCTCATTTAAATTTTATCAGCATAGCTGTTGATCAGCTGTTGTTATTCACACATCTATCCCCATTCTACAGTTATCTGTTTAACTGCTGTTGTACTGATGCCAGGGTATGCCAGTAGAAACATTTTATACCTGTGTAATTGGATCTACACTGAAGCGATTGAAATAATGATAAAAGCAAAAGCTGGTCTTGTCTGTGCAGGGAATTTTATGAGCAGAAATATATTGCTATAAGCAGGGGTTCAGGCACACAAGTGACTACAACAGTAATGCATTAAAGCATAGTATCAGCTTATCCATGGCAACTACAACCTGTGTGGTCTAAACCACTGTACGTGCAGCATGGGAGTGCATTCCGAAGTTGAAGCTAGTGGAGTTCGGCAGGCCTTTGCCATGGCCAGAGGGCACTGGCTTGGTCAGCTGCTGAGGTCAGGTGATGGATTACCTGGTTAGGCTTCAATAACTTGTGAGCAAGTGTGAGATCCCTGTTTATGTAGTAACAGCAATTTCAGTCATGCTGTGGTAATGTTCTGAAGAAAGAGCAGCTTTTTTCTGGTTTGCCTGGCCCTGCCTTTACATTTATTCAAGGCATACAAACAAAAATATCGAAGACATGACAGGGATTTTTTTATCCAGTATCTGTTCTCTACAAAACTAATGGAGAGAATACAAATATCAAAATTTATTCCTGCCAAAACATCCAAAATACATGTTAATGATAGCGAAAGTTAAGTAACTTAAATATGGGTGCTCTGAATAATTACAGTAATGCAAAAGCCAGCTACCAGGCATAGAGAGAGGTTGTCCTGTTGAGTTCTCTATTGGAAGCTATTGATATGGTGATGATGATAACAACAAAGATGATGATGAAAATTTATGGGTTATTTAAAACTTTTATTCATAAAGATACACTTGGGGACTGAAGCAGAGGCATTTTTTCAGAGTTGTGCCCAAGATCCAGTACTGGGCTGGAAACAGAGTCCTGCTTATGCCCTCTCAGCCAACTAGATTATTCTTCAGCTCAAATGATGATTCATTATAGTATATATATATATTATTGGATGTATACTACTGGATCAAATTATGTTTTATCATTAATCCATAGCCAATATCATACACAAACATAAATAAAATTATAATTATTCTGGGGTACTTAGATTAATCAAAATTCACAGTATAATACTCAGGATTATTTTGGTTCATGAGTTTACTTTGTAAAAGAAAGATGAAAGTATCTTCAGAAATGTCAATGACGTCATTTGTGATAATAACCTGAAAGATGTGGTCTTGAAAACTCATTCATTCCTAAATCCATTTCATCAAGTATATTTAAAGACTTTAAAATGTTTCCAAAGAGCACAGCTAAGAATATTAGCAAAAACTTAGCAGCACGTAATGCAAACTACAAGCAAATGTTTGCAGCCTTACGTTCTCTAGGAATGTATCCTTTAAATGAACAGGACTTGTATCCTGTATGGGTTTAATATTTCTTGGCGAGCCGCTGGATTCCTACTTTCTTTGTCAAACAATTTTCAGCATGAGAGATGGTTTATCCTGGCCCTTTGCAGTCCTGTTTTCATCTCTTAGTTAATTTTCTGAGAGAGTTAATGAAATTTAGGTCCACGCCCAAGTTTTGCAATTTATACAGTTACAGTTAAAGTGACAAAACCTAAAATACATTGATTAATACCTGTTTAAAAATAGTTACAAAAGTTCAGGAGGGTGAAATCTTACACACATAAATCCTGTGTGCACCAGATAACTGCTAGAGCTTTTATTACCGTGATTATGTCTGGAGAAAAGAAATCACAGCCATAAATGCCATAGTGGTACAGCTAATTACACCTATTTTTAAACTGTATATCTAAGCCACTTAAGAAAATGTCACCTATATATTTTTGTCTCATGTTCCTCTCAAATAATAGGCATAAGTAGCTGTCTTTGAAAGCAAGCTGTGCTCCGCTGTTAAGTACAGTGAGCACCAGGTTGTTTGTTTCTTTAAATTATATTTATTATGACACTTTGGAGTGGAGCACATAGTCATTTCACTGGATAAATGGAAATCTAAGACCTTTCGGCTATATTGAGAGCTACTAGTTATGAAAAGGAATAACCATGTGTTAAGGAAAGCAAACAATAGTTTGTTGTCAATTGCCTTACTATAAATCCAATGCATTATCTGCAAATTGTCACTGTAGAGTCCTGCGTATCATTTCACTGTGTTTCAGGAGGACTGGGAGTAAGGGCAGGAACAATCTTTAGCTGCTTTAGCTTTCCCCTCAAATTCTTCAGGTTTGAGAAATGTGAGCTAATAACTTGGTTGCAACATAGAAATCGTCTGGGACAGCAGATACTCCATTTTTTCCCACCAATCGTTTTTTTTCTTTGGCAACAACAATAATGCCATAAAACGCTTGAATAAAACTAATTTTCTTTTACTGCACTGAAATCTATGTTTTAACCACAGAAGAATGGAGGCCCAGGCTATGCTGAGGTAGACAAAGGTGCATTAAGTCTTCCTAAATCTGACCGATAGTTACATCTTGAATTGATTTTTACTGGTACTTTATTTTTCTTTTGCTGTTTGCTCTACAATTCCTGTGAGTGTAGTGCCAGCATTGTGCCCGTGCTGTTTAGTACTAACTGAGAAATAGGTTAATTTAGAACCTATCTCGCTGGTTTGTTGTGGCTGTTAAGCAAGATCATGATCTGCGATAGGTGACTTGTGAGGTTAAATCCGTTTCATAAATAATCAGTAACTCGGCAGGGAAATTAAATTATAGTCATGAAAATTATCGTGCATTTTTCCTGCTAAATATTATCCAAATCCTATTCTAATTTTTTCAGTTGCAAAGCTGTTGGGGCTCGTGAGGGAGTAACGCTGCCTATGACTCCCTCTAGTGATTCAGCTATGGGAAATGCAGCCAACTGCAGGCGCCAGCCGCGCCACATCACCCCGAATTCTTCACTAGAGAAATTCTTCACGTCTAAAAAACCCGGTTTTCTTAACGGCGACTGAATCGTCAATACATTCATCCGTTTTTATAAGCAGTGGGATAACGCACTGCAGAACGTACACTGTTCTGGGAAATGATGTGCAGCAGGTGGGTGTTTTCTGAGGCGAGGAGCCTTGCTCCCCTCCATGTAACGGAGCCGCAGGAGAAGCCAATAGGAAGCAAATGGTATATGGTGAAACGCAAGGGGCTAGTGCCTTCCTCCCTCGCTGCTGGTGAAGGCACTTCATCACACAAAATGCCAAGCACTCTTCTGGGGATAATTAGGAGACTCCAACACGAAAATTACTCCAGTGTAAGACAGAGTGTCACAAGATAATCAAGGTACAACCACTCCATTGTGTGCAACTGGAATTCGCCTGCTCGCTAACATCAGTATTTTGGAGTCTTCTCTCTAGTTCAGCTACTCGCTAACCGTTGCCGTGGGTCCCTGCTGTCCGTGCACTCTCTCAAGAAACTTCTGCAAGCAAGTGCTCAGTTTTCACAAACATTTCAACAGTATGAGTTCTATTAAGTGCAAATATGGTATCTGTTCCACATACAGGTAACCTTTGCCATGAAGAAGTGCTAGCATTCTTCCCTGCCGTAATTGTATAGCATGTTCGTGGCCAGGTTCAGAAATGTCACATCTGGAAAAATCAGTCAGTTCTTTAGAAAAAAGGGGCTACATCCAGTTTGCCACAAACACTCACAGAGAGTTTAGAACATCTTCCCATAGCAAATGATCTCCTGGCTCTGTCGGCATTAAAAAGGAGGAAGAATGCATTTGTTCATTAATCATCACAACATCCTCGGAATGAGAGGCAGTTACTCCTGCAAAGTGATTTGCTCTAATTCAGGAATGGTTTGGGGGTCGGACTGGTATTTTCTGCATGCAGGTGTCTCAGGGCTTAATGCTTCTAGGTAGTTCAGTGAAGCATTAACACCAGATGTAGTTTGGATGGAAAAACACCTAAATGCTCTTACAGATTGTAATTGGCAAGAATACTTTTTCAGGAGGTAGATTTAGAGTCCAACCCTAATAGCCAAAACTGAAATGAGAGAGCAGAACAGCAGTGATGTCAACCCAAAGCCCAGGTAGGACTGGCACGTTAGGCTGTACTGAACCCTTTGTTTTCTTATCAGTAAACCACTTCATATTCCTGTCGTGAAAGTCCTGCATGTTACATAACCCTGTGAAACACCTCACAAGAAATATTCTGTTATATCAGCGGGAGGAATCCGGATCTTAGTGGCAGGCATTTCTGCATAACTCTTCCTTCCCAAACAATCCCAAGCATTTTTTAAATGAACGCCTGCACTCCCCCCTGAAACACAGCCATCTCTGGGATGGGAATCACTAGGCGTTTGGTAGCATTCCACAGCTGGAAGCATTCACACCCATTCTCCACTGTTACTTGTACCCTGCAGCACGTTTGTTCGGAAAGTCCTCTCTCACCATCACTTGCATTGAATGGAGAGAGTTTCTGACGGGGTCCAGGTTAGCATCCTCTCTTGGAAACTGCAGTACCTCCAGCGGTTCCGTTCTCTAGCACACAAGGGAGTAAATGCTTCAAAGACAGGTTGAAAGGATTTGGAGACTATGGCACGAGTTCCTCGGTTTCTTTCCCGGGTCCTGTTGTAAAAAGTGGTACTGATCGTTTTTGATACTCATCTTACAGAGCGTGGAAAGGCAGGGAACATCATTCCCTGCAAATCATGCAGCAGAAAGTGAAGTAACCTGCTTTGCACACCTCTTCTGCTCGGAGAAATCAGACCTTCAGGAACCTTTTTTCACTGAGGCCTCATCAAATCACTCATTAACAGGCTTTTCCCAACTCCTCACACACCCTAAGCGCATCTGCTTATTGGAAGAGTCTCTTTTTGTCATTCCTCGGGACATTAGTTTGAAAGTAGGCCGATTCTGCTAGGCTGCTCTGATACTCCTGGTGTAACTGGACGTCTCTGTGATAACCATCACCAGCTAGTAACTGTCCTTAGTATGGTCTGGGCATTCCTTGCTGAGTCTCCTGGGGGCTTGGTCACCCAAATACGGAATGTGTCTTCTGAAAAACCATACAGCTGCTACAGTTCCTGACTCCAACAGTGCTGTGTGCTTTCTTTCCCACTTTTACCCTTACTGTAAAACAGGAGTGAGTCCAACCTGTGGAAACAGTACAGCGGTTCCCATTGCCCCACTTGAAAACCCAGCTGCCCGCTTTGGTTCTCTGGGTGTTTTCAGCTCCTCCTGGTCTATCGGGTAGGAGGAAACAGTCCCCCAAAAACTCACCTCTGAACACGGTGTAGTGTGAAGCTTGCAGGTACACTGCAGTGTTGCAGACATGTTCTGTGACTCCTTTCCCTCCTAACGCTTGGTATTCCATTTCAGCCCCAAAAGAACCCAACCCCATACCGTCCATGACACGGGCCAATACACTCTGAGCTTAATGCAAGGTCCAGTTTGATTTAGGGGAGGTCCTGATTCTCCTCAATACAGACACTTCAGAAAAACTTTAGAAATCTTATTTTTTGGAAAGGAGCTCTCCCGAGTATTATGTGGCCCTTAGTACTAAAATGATGCCAAAAGGGTGGCTCAAAAATCCAGTCACTAAGGAGCAACGGTTTTCCCCTTTGAAAATACAATATGCTTAAGAAATCTGGGTCTGAGGAAGATTTACAAGCACTTTATTTTAACAGGTCTTTCCTCTCAGCAAGACAATGCAGATAAATAAACCTAGCCATGTAAAATGCTCAAGGAATCAATGACATTTTGGAATGTTAAAAATCTGAGCTGTTTCAAACAATATATCACACAATATCTGTATATATTTTTATGCAATCATAATTTGAGCAATATTTAAGACATTTCTCTTATTGAAGTGTTACTGTTAACATGCAATGAGGAGCTGACGGGCACAGAAATTTCATGACTGGCCAAAAGCCGGATTGACAAGAGTCCCCCAGTGGAAAAGAAGGATGGGGGTTCCAAGACCCACATTAGAGTCTGATCTGCGGCACTCCCGCTGTTCTGCAGGTGCAGGGGTTGCAGAAGCAGTCACTCCAGGAGGAGCGAAGGAAGGCACTGCACTAATCATGCTACTTGTCAGACGAGAACGGCCAGTTTTCTGGTTGAAATACTCCGGGGAACTGATCCTTCATGCTCTTATAAAACTTCTGTGGTGATGGTGGGGCTTTTCTTCAACATCTTTGTTAACACCTAGGGATAATTAACTCATGTTTTATAATTGATGTGATGTTTAGCTGAACTCCCCCAAGTCCCATGGAAATCTTGGGTTTATGTGCAAAGTTTGTCCCAGCAGCAGCCTTACAGCTCTCTCCTGCTGTACGGGGCTGTGTCACGGCCCGGTTTCATGGCCCCCAGAGCAGGGCAACAGGTGTCAGGGTGGGTACCTGCCTGCTTTATGATTCCCCTGCAGAGCCACGGGGAGAGAAATGGCTTACCCTGGCGTGGCCACGTCCATCACTGTTCCCCAGGGTGAACAGCTCGTTTCTACGCTCCTGGTCATACCTTCAGACACTCGGTTGGGACTCAGGCTGATTATACTTTAATTGCACACACAGTTCAGCTGAAAGGAGAATAAAGAAAACATTTGTTTAAGACCAGCCAATAGTTGAAGCCCTATAGTGAATATTAAATAGTATTTAATAATGTTTGTATGTTAAATTGGGTTAAACAAGCCACTAAAATAAAGGGGGGGGAGGGGAAGGATATGACTTCTTATAATACAAAGTAAAATATCCTGAAGGTTTATGGAACTATTTTTTCTTTTATAGGAAAACACTTGTAATTGCATTAACCAGGGAGGAAGTTTATCTTTGTAATGGCAGGTAACAGAAAAGCCTTTTAGTACCTTTTGTTTTGAATAGGTGAACAGATATGCAATCCTGTTAGCGTGTGTCACTCTGAAATGTATCGCTTTCCAGTACAAGCTAATTTAAAATAATGAAAAAAATATTGTTTATTCTAGCATTTTTGCCTGCCAGGACTGCCTCTTAAACACAAGCTGTGCTGTAAAGTACAGCAAAAGACACAATGTATTTCAGCTTTCTTCATTTGTTTCTGTTTTGCGAGACATAAATCCCCAAACACTCTTAAAGATGCAGAGGCAGCACAGTGTAACACTCGTTACGTTGACAAAATTAATTTAAATGAACAGTTTCCGCAGGTTTTCATTACTCAAGTAATGTCTTGTTAGCAAGGACAGGGGGCAAATGCTTATTATACAATAAGGATTTTGTTAATTCCGAGGTTAAAGACTCGCTCTGATTTTTGTCTTGTCATCTCAAGATTCCAACTGTATTCCATCTATATCCTGGTTCCTGTAATCAGGCAGGGAACTGGGCCCACCAGCTCCTGCTCCTGCCCTGAGTTCCATCTGGAGCCTTTCCAGCGTCTTGTCTTGCGCCCCCGTGCCAAAGCCGTGCCCCTCCGGTGCGTGTGTGCGAGCGCCCAGAATGTGCAGTGTAAAAATAAGGTATTTGATACATAATTCATGACACGTAAAAAGCACTGTCGCTTGACAGCTGAGATGATAATAAAATTAGTAGATTCTACCTCCCACTGTTAGGTGCCAGGCTTCCAGAGCTCCATAATGGAATCTCTCTGCAAGGCCATCAGCACCACCGGTGCCTGGCTCTCCCTCAAACGTCCATCTCTCCCCAGTCCCCAGTCTCTCACGCCGTAGAAATCGTGACCCTTCTAAAACCGATGCAGTCTACACTTCCCATGTGTCGTCAGTAGATGCACGATGGTCTTGGAAGGAAGGGAACAGGGACCGCACGGTCATGCCACCATTGTTCAGGTAACCTTGTGGCTGTAGGGTCTGTTTAATATGTCTGCAATTTCTGATTAATACTGTATTTGACCCCCGGTGGTTTGACCCAGAGTCACGCCGCTTTCTTGGCAAGAAAAAGTCCCATTTCTACAAATAATGTAGAAAGCTGATCAGCCGTTGTGACTTACAGCCCCCTGCGAAAGGTGGGGCTCGGAGCGACTCCCTGTTTGTGTTCCCAGTGTCAGCTGGCATTTATGCAGCACGGTGCAACAGAGATGAAGGTTGTTCCGAGAAAAGGTGTAAAACTTGGGATTTTCCATGATCAGGAAGCAGGAGTAAAACCAGTGCTAGTGCTCCAAAGATCCCAAGTGGGGTTTATTTCACCTTTCCAGTAAAGGGGGATGAGGGAAAAGGAAGGGAAAGAAAATGTTGTTCACCTAAGTATATGGAGAATAAAGGTCTTAGTTGGGACTGAGGCAAAATCCCAGTGAAAGATGTGGTTCTGTGGAGTTGCAGTTTGTTTTCTGAGTTTTTCTGTTGCTCTGACAGGAGCAAAGAAACAAAGCCGAGCTGTGCCAGGCCTTCAGCAGAGAGAGGCCCCAGCCTCACCTGCCAGCCCGGCGAACGGGGCTGCTTTTTGTTCTGCGCCAGCCTCCGCGTTTCCCCATCCCCAGCTGTGAAGGGGGGCTGGTGTCTTGCTTGCAGAGGGACATAGAAGTGACTTACAGTCTTTCCTGGGGACTGGCATCTGCAGTGGCCTCTCCATGACTTGTCTGGGAGACCAGAGTCAGGCTGCTCAGGCCGTAGATTTTGTGTGACCTTTGCAAAAATGCTGAGAATTCCTCCTACGGGCAGTGCGTTTTTTGAACAGGTTTTTCTGCGACGGCTATAAAGCCAGGAGTTGTATAATATCTCAGAGACTTTTCTCCTCACACCCTTAGAAGTTTACAAAAAATTCCAGCATCTGTGGGAAGAGAATCCACAATAACTGGGATGAGGGGAAGGCAGGGACACCCCCCATTCCGCGAGGCTGCAAGGCAACCAGCACCGCAGCCGCAGGGACCCGCCTCGTGCCCAAATTGCTGTACATCAGCCACGGAGCACACGGCATCCCGAAGAGGCAGCTGGAGGTGCTGTATGGAAACCATCTTTCTGAGAGTTTTTCTGTTAAATGCAAGTTTTTGAGAGGAAGCAAGCTTGACCTTCACAGGACGCAAAACTCTGGCTCGGGTCCTAGCTCTTTTCACATGTGAATAGTTCCTGTGGGGCCTCTTCTCATGTGCTTAGAGTAACAAACAATTGCAGGATTGAGACCCTGAGCTGCACCAAGGGCAGCAGCAGTACCTTCCCCAAGGCAGAGAGATTTTCCTTCGTGGCACAGTAACGCACTTGCTGCGTGGACAGAGGTCATCTTACTCGGCCTTTGACCCTCCGTTTGCATGATGTAACTGCCATGGGCTGTAAAGGGGTTCTGCCCTGCTTAGGGGTACCAGTTCGCCTCCAGTCTCCGTTAAATAAGCCACCTACTCCTGCCACCTTTTTGTATTGCTGTTACATGGAATAACGATTTTCACTACACTTGACTTGTGGCTGTGCGTGGCAAACGTAGTTGAGGCTGAGCTGCTGGAGCCCTTGTAGCTTATCCTCAGTCACCACTTGGAAAAGCAGGATGGGTCACCCCCCCGACATGCTGTTGGCTTTCCTTTCTGGAGCGGCTGACGCTATCGCAGTTGATTGCTCTGGCACAGGACGAACCATCGTGTAGGTCATCCCATCTCCCAGTAATACTCAAACCTCCTTCAGTATATTTCATTTTTTAGGTAATAACCTTTATTTCAACTCAGTCTGAAGCCGGGAGGACAAGAACATGGCAGTGTCCACAGCACACACAACTCACTTCATCAGTTGCCTCTTCCCAGGCGTAAACCGCAGTGTCTGTTAGGAGATGCCTGTCTGGACTTGGCTGTTTCAGAAACCCACTGTAACGCCAGCTCAGTGAGACAGGTATGAAAGGGGTCGACACCCAGTCCCGATCTGTGTGCCGGACGCGTGACGGGAACCCAACACGCACAGCTACACCTCACTTTGCTTTTTTGTCCTCCTGCTGTTTATGTATGTTCTCTGTTGCCTCCTACCACAGTATTTTCTGAGGTGTGACATGGATGA
>NW_010272565.1:0-2278 GCF_000690775.1 Eurypyga helias
AAGAACAAGGGCCTGCGATCGTGAGTAGAATTTGACAAATTAATACTGTAAGCTTTCACTTAGCATGCTGTTCACTTCGTATACAGTGAATTCAAATCTACCACCTGTGAGAATACTGCAGTTACCAAACTGGGCTGAGAAGAAGAACAGGAAAGCACTATCCATTCTCCAGAATGTGTTGTGCTCTGTGACAAGGGCTCAGGCAAGGGAGTATCACTGGAGCAGCAAAAACATGGAAACCTGTGCACTGAGACTTGCCCATTCACTGGGCAATGTCAGATGAGCTCCTCCCAGCACTGCTTATGCGTTTTACTGAATGCGGAATACTTGTATACACCAGTTCCATGAAAGATGTGGTGATTGAGACATCTTGACATCTTCTGTTGATAACTTTTGGGGCTTTTTGGGCTGCTGGCCCAGGGTACCTCACTGTTGCTGTATATGGAGTGTCATAGGTGCTACAGGGTGGCCCAGTCACCTACAAAACTTTGTAGTGTTTACGGAAGGTGTCTAAGATCTTTACTGATTCTTGTTCCATGTGATAGACCCATGTATTTTTGGAGATGTAGGTCCTGGAATCTAAAAGAATGCAAGTATCTTGTGTCTGTGTGGGCAGGGATGTTGACAATTATTATACGGGAGAAGAAAAAGAGCATACTTGAGAAATATTGCTTGTTGTAGAAGCCTTTGGTCAGAATTCTTAGAACTTGTCTTTATTTTGACAGTTTTGAAGCCACAGCTGGGATTGCTGTTTGTAAGCTACATCCCAAATAGATCTGAAGACAAGGTTAGAGAGCTGTGGATGTAGGTAAGTAATGTTTATTAGGAAGCTAAAATTAACTTTATTAGTAAATTGGTGTTGCTATGTACTGTACTTTCTCATACATGCCTCGTGATCTCAGGCAGCAAATAAAGCCATTGAGGGCTTAACAGAAGAGAAAACCTAAAGGTGTTGATTGATTTCTTCTTGTATGTCTAGACAGAAACATCTTTGCTTGTTCATATATATATATTTAATATAAGGTATTGCTATTTGTAATGCATTGGAAATAAAACTAAAACCTTTTAGATGTACAGTCGTTTGGTACAAAACTCTACCTATTTGTACCAATTGCTTGGTACAAACCTGCAGCATACTGTTAGGTTTTGCTATAAACAGGGAAAAATATACTTTTTTATGTATTAGCTATTCTAGTAGTGCAAAATATTTTAGAAGCAGCTAGTATGTATTTGTTTTAATGAACAACCATGTGTATCCAGGTAAAATTTGCCTGCAAAATAACTGCATATCCTGCAAAGGATCATGCATAGTTTTTTACTGTTCCAGAAAGGAAAATGGAAGAAGAACTATTTATGCTGAAGGACATCCAGGTGGAGTGAACCTATTGCAAAGACAAGGATTTCTACAGCATCCATTTAGAGTCTACAGTACAGACGCTTGGATTTTTCAGGAATTTACAGCTGGAAATAAATATACTGGATGGAAAGTGGGCTTAGGTATGTCTAGGCAAAATACATCTCCTAAACTGCAAAATTTTCCGAAGTTGTTGATGAATGATTTATCTGCTATGAAGTGAAAGTGTCAGTGACTTCTTAATGGCCAAATTAAATTGAATTAATCTCAAAATGGCATTCATGCTGTAGGTGCAGTGAGAGGGAGAAGCAGGAGTGAAGACTGTAATGGATGTTGGAAGTCAGGCTAGAGTATGGCAGCTGTAGGCTATCAATTACTTTTTTGATTTGAAAATCTTACGGCCACTGTTAGGGTACAGAAGTGCTTATTTTAGTTTAGGAAAATAGTGCTTGTTTTAATTTAGGAAAGTAGAACGACTCCGTGAATCAAAAATATAATTAAAGTGTTTTGTAACCTATTTGAATCCCTAAAAGTATGGGAAGTCTTCTCAGACTGGCTGTGTTGGTTCTCTGTGATCATTTAAAAACGTTACATGCTGAGACCCAAATAACTTGATAAGGGGAATTCGATGAGACAAAGGGCTTGTCAACCCTTCAATAAGTGTAGTTAGTGACTAATAGTTTAGATTAAAGCTGATTTACTCTCTTTGGGCTGAAGCAAAAATGCCTTTAAGAGGCTTGAGTAGAAGCATTTGTATTTCATCTGTAGGGGAAACTACTGCTGAAGATTAAGAAATCTGAAGGGCACATGGGGTTTGTGTTTAATTGTGAAATAAGCAAAACCAAATGTGTAAAACAGACAACATATGTAAAAGTTAAGCACTGCAGCACCTAACTTTTGAGCATCTGGCTCCCTGTAAAGCAG
>NW_010272565.1:2307-18225 GCF_000690775.1 Eurypyga helias
TAGAAACAGGGTTTAAATTAGGCAGTGGAAAGCACATACGTCTGTCCAGCTAGAAAACAGTGAAGAGAAGAAGTCTGTTTAAAATCCTCTGCTTCTCTGCACTGGAGTGACCTCCTTTACAGCTGCAAAGAATCCACCAGTACCAAATCGTTCAGTGAAACTAAGTGGATACAATTGGTTTTGACAGACCTGATTTTTAAATTTCAGCTGTAAGGGTTGAGCTCATCTTCTAGATCCTGCCCAAATAGCAATCCTAGTGAAAAGTGAGTGACTTACATGTAAGGTCTTCATTAATTAAGATGGGTTTAGTGAGAAAACAGTAAAGTCTCTTTACTGTGGGTGCTATGAAACTGTGTTCCTGGATGCAGAGAGCAGTACAGATAAGTTCTTAGCTGGCACTGGGGAATGCCTGCACCAAATTCAAGGTCTTTCTCCGCTTCTGACACTGCAGCTGCGTTCCCAGCTCTCGCTGTCTCGCTACAGGCAGTGCAGGGGACGCACAGTTCAGACACCTGACCCAAACTGACCAATGGAGTATTTCATTCCATGCTCGGGGCAGAGGCGAGGAGGGAGTCTGGAAGCCATTACTCCCTCTCTTACTTGTTTACTCCCGTACACTTGCTAACACTCTCCCTGACTCCTGCATTAGCTGCTTTGCTAACTCCCGTGCTGGCTCATTTGTGAGGGAGTTGGTGGGTTTGTTTAGTTTTCCTGGTCGTGCTATCGCTGATAGGGTTTGCTCGGAATCTCCTGCAACAGCTCTCAGGCTGCAATCTCTCTCGGGCTCTCTGAGTCTGACTCTCACTACTTAGCACCTGGTTGTGCATTGGTCAGTGGGTGGTGAGAAACTATCATAATTGTATCATATTGTATCATATATTTTATCGTCTATTATTTTAATTACCTATTATTAGTAGTATTTGTATATATTATTTTTAGATTCAATTAGTGAATAGTTCTTATCTCAGTTCTATGAGCTTCCTTATTTCTTTTTCCTCCGATTCTCCCCCACCACTGGAGGAGGGGAGGGGGATTTGTGAGTGGCTTTGTGGTATTTTGCTAGCTGGAGATAAAACATGACATTAACTTACAGGTTCAAATTAATAATTCTTACCTCTGGATTCTACGGACTGTGTGACTCAGAAGTTAAGGGCTGCAGTGACTAATTTGCACGTATTGAAATAATCTAATTGACTTCAGTCCTGAGTGAGACGTCCATACTGTGTCTTCTCATGAAGACCATCAGACAAATGTACTTTTAAAGTGAATGCTGTTGCAGCTACCCAACACTCTTACCAATCAATATTCAGCTCCTCTATGCACTTTCTCATGATGTTTTGCTCCTCTTGTCAAACATAAATTTCAAATGATGTACTAACTGAGGAGACATTTTCCCTGTCACAGTTCTGCTAGCTTTTCATTACACTCCTAGATGCAGGAGATATTTTAATGTCTTTGATTTCCTGAAAATTGTTATTTTAGACCCCTCAGCAGAGAAGTTGTCTCCAAGTCAGGTATTGCAACTGATAACTCATTTTGTCACTATCATTTTGCTTGCACTCTGGATCCCACTGAACACAGCACACTTTTTTTTTAAGCATAATTCTAGCTGTACAGAACTATGTCAATGTTGTCGCATTCTGGGGAAAATCTGCAGTGCTCAGGTGAGGTACTCCAAAGAGCTGCCAGAGACAGCAGCATCAGCAGAGGATGCTGCAGTGCCCATCTGCATGAGAGTAAAAAAGGCTGATAAAGGAAGGATTCCCAAAGCTGCTATATGTTGTATGAGGAATGAGTGTGAGATTAAACGGTGGGTCCAAGAAGGAACAAGAACATAATATGTATTTCTCAATCAAAGAGAAATGTTATACTGAAAATTCCTTAGGTAGCTCTCACTGAGCTATTATGTCTACATACTATTAAATAATGTGTAGCTGTGTTATTTCTGGAAAGACATCATGCTGAAACCTCTGTTTGTTAATAAGGCTGATAATGTCAGGAGCAGTGTGATCATAATGTCTGTTTCCAGTTCCACAGATAGCCTGCTCAGCATCTGGAAAGGAGTAAGGCCAGGAATGGTGACCACAGGGTAAGCAGTTGGGGAACCACTAGCCTAAAAGTATGCTTACTGAGAAAAACTCAACAGAAATAGACAAATTCCACACCATGAAAAATATTAAATTGATTGCACTGAAGGAAGACCACATATTAGCTTGGATCTGATTGCTGTGATTCATTCATAATCAAAAAGTAGATGAGCAGTGAACAGTAGCAAATCATCCTTAGAATGTATCATATTATTCTGCAGCAAATTAGCAGGTGTGTATTAGATGATGTTTAACCTATGTAAATATGCAAGTTCTACTCTTTCATATAAAGAGCTCTTCCTTATTTTTTTTCTTTCTACTCTTTCATATAAAGAGCTCTTCCTTATTTTTTTTCTCTCTGTATCTTATAGCTATCAAATTTCTTGGATTCAAGCCTTCAGATAAAAGTCAGATACTTTTAATTTAACTCTACATTAGATCTACCAATCAGTTGGGTCCTCCATATGTACTGCTGTGGAAGGCAGCGAGGTGAGATGGACTTCCAAAGTCCTGTTTAATCTAGCTTCCTAATAAATCAGTGCTAAAATCTAATGTGTATCTATGAATATTAGGGGAGCTCTCCTTTATTTCTGATACATATCAGAATCACAGTAGGTATCAGAATGTCTTTATTGTTCTAACATCTTAAAACAAACCCAGGAAAAACTTGAGAAAATGAAAGTGTTCAGCAAACAAAAGAGACCAAAGGAAACGCTTTTGGTAAAAGAGCAGTCTTATGAAAACATATCAACTCACAGATTCACAGGGTGCTAGGGGTTGGAAAGGACCTCTAGAGATCATCTAGTCCAACCCCCCTGCCAGAGCAGGATCACCTAGCATAGATCACACAGGAACAAGTCCAGGCGGCTTTTGAAGGTCTCCAGGGAAGGAGACTCCACCACCTCTTTGGGCAGCCTGTTCCCATGCTCTGTCACCCTCACAGGGAAGAAGGGTTTCCTCATGGTCAGGCTGAACTTTCTGTTTTCTGGTCTATGGCTGTTGTCCCTACTCCTGTCACTGGACACCACTGAGAAGAGCCTGGCCCCATTTTCCTGACACCCACCCTTTAGATAAGCACTGATAAGATCCCCCTCAGCCTCCTCTTCTCCAAGCTAAACAGACCAGCTCTCTCAGCCTTTCCTCATGTGGAAGGGGCTCCAGGCCCTTCATCATCTCAGTGGCCCTGCGCTGGACCCTCTCCAGTAGCTCCTTGTCCTTCGTGAGCTGAGGAGCCCAGAACTGGGCACAGCACTCCAGGTGAGGCCTCACCAGCACGGAGTAGAGGGGCAGGATAACTTCCCCTGACCTGCTGGCCAAGCTCTCCTTAATGCATCCCAGGATGCCATTGGCCTTCTTGGCTGTGAGGGCACACTGTTGGCTCATGGTCATCCTGCTGTCCACTGGGACTCCAAGGTCCTTGTCCCCAGAGCTGCCCTCCAAACCTGCACTGATCTATGGGGTTGTTCTTCCCCAGATGCAGTACTTCACACTTGCCCTTATTGAATTGCATTCCGTTTCTCCCCGCTCAGCTCTCCAGCTTGTCTCGGTCTGAGTCTCCTACAGAACAATGGAGAAAAGAGAAAAGGAAAATAAATCAGGAAAATAGAAACTTCAGGTTTTAACTAATAGAAACATCTAGGGTCTAATTCTGTGCCTGTTTTAATGGTTGATTATGCTTTTATTGCATAGGTAAGGGCTGTAGGGTTTTTCCCATGACTGAACAGGGTGCAGTAATTAGGTATGTTGTTGGTGTCACACTGCCAGGAACCCACTGCTCACTGCCATTTGAGTATGGCAAGGCCTTTATAACAACAAATTAAATAATTAACCGGTATGGAAAATGTCATTATGGGAGCCACACACGGATATCTGGTTTCTCTCTAAGTGCATAGAACAAAATTTCTTTTAAATATACAGCAACACAAAGTAATGAAAGGAATATTGCTGTCTCATGTCATGTAGCTTTGGGAAACATAGCATGTTCTGTGAACAGGGAAAATGCAGTTCAGGGCCTGACTGATTGGGAAAAGTCACAGTGCATGCTTTGAACAGAAAGCAAGGTCTGGTCTATTAAGATCACATTAAATGGCTCACAAACTTCCCATTTTCACAAAAATTGACAAAGCTTGCCTGTTGATTTATTATTCATATACAGAGTACTGCTTCTTCAAGAAGATCATAAATACAATTTCTCTGGGCCAATCAGCCTCTCTGGGTTCCTGATGAAGTGATAAGCACAATAGAATTCAGGAGGATTAAGGGATGAGGTGGAAAATGAAAGCTGAGCTGTGTTTCTGCATGTTGCCTTGCGTGAAACAGCCACAGAGAGATAAGAGCCAAGTAGTACGAAAATATTTGCATAAGCCCCCATGTAATGGAAGCTTGGGGCTCTGTGAAAACTCTCTTTCCAAGGTGAATGATTCTGATTCTCAGTTACATAGATTTGGGAGGTTAATCCTTTCTTAAAGAATTCTTCCACTTTTATTTACTTAAAGAGCATGATCATTACGTATTGAAAAATATACTAAAACGCTCTTCAGATTTGACTTTTTATCTGGTATATTTAGGACTAATACTTTTACATGTATTAACTTCCTGGTCTTAAAGTAGCTCTTGACTGAAAAAATTTAATAATTGTAGAGTAGGATGATTTACCTGGGCTGGAATGCAGATATGGGGATCAGGACCATTTGCTTCTCTCTTCAGCTGCCTGTGTGCTTATTGTGTGATTTTTTGATGTTAGCTATATGAACCTCTGTTTATCTATGTCTAAAAGGGGTGTAGGATACTTCAGGGGTTTGGTGAGACTAAATGTGCTGGGTTTGGCTGGGATAGGGTTAATTTTCTTCAAAGTAGCTATTATGAGGCTGTGTTTTGGATTCATGCTTAGAAGAATATTGACAACATACTAATGTTTTCAGTTGTTGCCAAGCAATGTTTACATTAAGTCAAGAAATTTTGATTTTCTGATACTGCACCTGTGTTCCCAGTTTCTTCTCTAAAAGGAGCTTGGAGGAGACACAGCCAGGACAGCTGACCAAAGGGACATTCCATGCCATAAGATGTTACGCTCAGTATGTAAGTTGGAAGGAGTCGGCCGAGATCTCTTTCTCACTTTTGCTCTCTGGCTCTCAATTCTTGGGAACAGGCTGGGCATTGGTTGGTGGGTGGTGAGTGGTTGTATCATTTGTTTTTTTCACATTGCTGTTTTCCTTCTCATTATGTATTATTATAATCATTATTTGTAGTAGCAGTATTTTCATTGCATATTATTTTTATCATTAGTGGTATTACCAGTATTATTAATATAATTATTATCTTCAACAGTTAAACCGTTCTTATGTCAACCCACGAGTTTTCTTACCTTTTTCTCCAATTCTCTCGTCCATCCCACTGTGGGAGGGGGTAGGTGAGTGAGCAGCTTTGTGGTGCTTAGTTGTTGACTGGGCTTAGACCACACCACTGAATTATGCTGAAAACTTTTTTTGAGATGAAGAGCTGTCAAAATAACTGTAACCAGTTTTATCAGGCAGCTTTAATTGGCAGTGATCTGGTTGCTTGGTTTCATAACTGACCACAGATTAAATTGAAGTACTGTTGGGCTGAGGCTCTGTTTTATTGTAATTTCTGTTTTCTGGTATGGTTTGCAAAGTCTGGAAAATGTCTGCAATTGATAAACTGAGAGACAGGTGTTTGTGGAATGATATTTAAGTACTACATCCAGATGATAATAATTTTTCCATCAGAATGTCACAAGTGTAGGATGAAGAGTTTTTAGAGTATCGGTCTATTTTTAAGTTTACCAAGCCTCTGACAAAATACAATTCTGAAGACCTTAGCAAACCTTCCCTTTTCTAATTCCAGTGATGCTTATCATATTTGATTTCAAGATACTGCAGTTGCTTTCTAGCCTAATTTAAGGGTGCGATTCAGCCTTAGCAAATGAATGTTGAAATCTAGAATGAAAAGCATGGATTGTAGGAGAGAGGTTCCCAGAGGGGGCCCTGGGCAGTGAGACTGTTTTCTGGGAAGCTTACAACATCTTTAGAAAATGATCATTCTGTTAAGCAACCTGGGGAACCTGTCCTGGGAGTATCTCTTCCTCAGGTTTTACTGCAGTCCAACATCCAGTTTACTTTGGAAGTGTTGGTAACAAGGAGAAAGTAACATGCCGATATAGAACTGATCTCTGATCATTGTCCTGTTCCTCACATGCAGATAAATCTCCCCAAATAGACCTTCTGCAGGATATTAAGACACTATTAGGGTCATTACCCATGGGTGATGTAGGAGTGCTTAATCTCTGCTCTCATACCTGAGATAATTTCTAGTTTCTGTTTTGTTGGTAAGTGTGTGTTAGTGTTTTTTTAGCGATGAGCAGCATAAAAGGATATGAAAATAGAGACAGTCCATACTGATATTTTATTCAGACCTAGCTAGAGACTGCTACAAATTACTTCTCAAATTGTAAATTACTTCTTAACAGAACTCACAATATCAGCTGATATTCTGGAATCTCTCTTCTGTGGCCTAATAGCCTTTCTAATAAAGCTAATGGTAAAATTTCCATCAGCTTAATTGGTGGAGGGTAAAACTTTGTTTTTATTTACACTGATATAAAAAATTAATAGGAAGTTTGACTGGTGAAATCTTGAGGAAGATCAGGCCTTGAAAGTGTTTGGAACACAAAGGTTTTACTGTATTAATTTATTGACAAATTGTGGATGTCCAGCACTTTTTCAGAAGGTACCCAACACCTTGCAGGGGTGAATGTTATATAAGGACCTTTGCTCTTAGGCTCAGCAGAATTAATGCAAACTAACAAGGCAATTTTCACTTTTAAAAAAGTACAGTTCCTAACAGGGGAAACTAAGGTGGCAGGCCTTGACATGCCACTCAGAGAAGGGATCTATTTTTCCCATTGCATAAACCAGCCTTGCCGTTCCACAAAGAGCAGTCACTTTTCAGGAGAATACCTGACTAACTTTAGTGCATACCATGTTATTCTTTTAGCTCAGTGAAGAGTTTAAGAGATTTTCTAGACATCTTAATAAGACCCAGTTCAATGATGTAAAACATTTGCTGAAAGCTACATCAATTCCAGTACACTTCAGTAGAAACAAAACTAGATACAGGCTGAGGACTTTGCCTAAGGAAAACAACATGTCAAAAACTTAAAGAGGGAAAGTAGTTTTACATGGTCGTATAAAGTGTTTTATACTGCCTTTTATAGAGTCTTATACATGGAATTCTGATGAAGAGTGGGATACTTGAGGACCATACTTCAGGGCAGATTCAGATATTCAAAGCCTCCTTGCACTCAGGCACTTACCCTCTCATTTGATTCATATTAATTCCTCACATGTCTGACTAAATATAAACCTATCAGATGTAAAACTCTGTTAACCTGCTGCTCAGTCTCTCTGTTATTTGCTGAAGGTCAGTCCTAATGTTTTATTATTTTTTCATATTAAAAAGCTACAAATGTGATGATGGACACTTTCCTAATTCTTTTCTTGATAAAGCACTGATGCTGTTCTGCTGATGCTGTTCTGTAAATAAGCGGGGAAAGGGCAACTGAGCAACTCTACTTGGCATAGGAGCTGCTCATGAAGCTGTGTCTGTTAAACACTAGAAGACTCTGGAAAGATTTGAGAACTACGGTTTAGCCAGGAAAAACATTGTTAGTAGATGTGCCCTTCATGTTGAGAGTGTAGCTTGACAAAGGCACACTCATTAGTTGGATGATGCTGTTGGGGATGATTATTTTTCCCAAAGCCAGATGCTCATTTGATCTTCATTACAAAGGAGTCTCCTGTACTTGTTAAACAGAGCTGGCAGGACTGGATCTTCTAAAAGGTGAGGTGCCAGAGACAGCTCACTATGGGGGAGAAAACGCTAACAGGTTCCAGGAACCTAAAGCCTCCATTTGATCCAGCCAGACATCTTTTTGGGGAAAAGGCCTTTCTTACAGTATTTTGGAGAGATCTGTGTCCTCTGCCTGCCAGAACACGGAACTGCAAAGCTAATGCTTGATCCATTGTTTTTCAGCTTTTCAGAGATTGAGAAAGCTTTGGTTAGAGTTTGGAAAATATTTTCGTTTTGTTTCTGCTTCATCAAACACAATTAACCTCGGGTGTGCTTTGTGGATACAAAATATTTAATGTGTCAGACTGCAGTATGATGGTGGGGAATATTAAGGCTATCTTTTCTTCAATATGTATGTAAACTAGCAGGAAATTTACTTAAATCTTTACAGTTATTTTACTACAACACTATGAAAAGAGAAACATTTTCCCAGGAGATATAACTAACTTCAAAGTGGGTAAAAATTTGAAGTTGAAAGTTGGTGATATCCCTGTAAAACAACAAAAACTTTAGCAGGCGAGGGAAGTTCGAGACACAAAAATGAAACCTCTGTCAAAACAGCCATCACCACTGGGTGGTATCTGATTGTCAAGTAATCTGCTTTCTGGCAGCAAAGCAGGGGGAGGTTTACCAGTCACTTCCGCAGGAATGACATTGGCTCCCAGACTGATCAATGCAGACTCTACCTGCCATTGATCTCTGCAATTTACCTCAGCTGGCCTGCTGCTTGTGTTTTGTGCTTGACTGACATTTGTTCATGAGAGACTTGGTTTTACAGGATAGATAGCTTTTCTCACAAGACCTAGTTTGCAAACAAGGTTTGTAACCTGCTCTCTTGATTAAATTTTATCACTAGACAGAGGCAGAATGTCCATATTTGGTGGCATTTTTTTAATTGCCCCATGAATTTTGAAACTTATTTCATGTGGATATTACCCTTATGCATGCATCAAACCTTTTGTATATTATGGTTATCTGGTGAGTCTGGTGATTCCTGTTTAAAAAGCAGTAAGTCTGGGGGATGTGTTGAAATCTGTGCATTAGTGATGTTTACAGTCTTCCTCTGGATTTCATTTTTGCCATTGTGTTGCCTTGCTAAACTGTAAGTATGACTTTGAGGGGTAAAGCATCTGCAAGGGCAGTGTGCCTATATATACGGGCAGACCCTGGTCTCATTTTTGCAATTACAATTGCACAAGACTTTACATTTTAGTTACATGTCATTCCAGATAAGAATAACCCCTAGAAATATGGTGTAACAAAGCAACTTAAATTAAATGTCAGTGCATTAACTCCAATGTTTAAGTTTAACAACAATGATTTTGGTGCCCTATCAATTATCTTCCAAATTCCCCAGAAAATATATAGCCCTTGGCTTTCTCACAGCATGTCCTACATGTGTATGTATTTGAATGAATCAACCACGTACTGGATTCTGAGATAAAATATGCAAATAGTATCACTTGAATGCGTATCTAAGGACAAAATATGAAATTGTTTCTTAAAATCAGACCATTGCACTGATTTTTATCACAATGACTAATAGCTAAATAGTTCATTTTAATAAGATGCATCACGCCAGTGAAACTGCTATGAAGGTGTTTCCCCCCCTCTGTTTATATAACATCTACCACAACTGAGTGTTTCCTAGGTGCTATATTCATACATTTCATAAATATTTAGCATATGGGTGTTTTGAATTAACTTTATGTAAGGTAGATATAATTGCCAGTCCTTGCAGCCTTTAGGAGACCTCACTGTAACTGTGAACATATCATTACCTATAAAAATGAGCAATGATGGCTTTTTGAAAATGGTGCTTGAATTTGTACTGTTGAAGCTGTCATGAAAACATGGAGTGAGTGTCCTGATGTTCCGCACTCTGAAACACACCAGAACCCTCACTGGTGTCAATCCAGCATTTTGAAAAAAACAAACCTTTGATGTTAGGAAATTGATCTTAAAATGTTGGCTGTTTCAAAGTTAACTCTATTGCTAGTATATATATATATATAAAAAATGTTACAGATAACAGATAAGATTAAGTTACAGATAACAGAGATAAGATTAAGTAAACTAAACTGAAAAGAAGTCTCTCTTCAATTCTAACTCTATGCGAAGACTGTATGTATATTCCTGGAATATAGCTTCATTTCTTAAGAAAAAAAAATGTATGTTACAGCTGTCAGGTAAAAGCTGTTGCAACTTCCCCTGAAGTCAAAGGACCTGTGCAGAAAATAAACCTCTTAGCTAAGTTCTGTGATTTAAAGGAACAAAGGCAAGACAAAAAATGCTACTGCTTTAGCTGGATCTTTTCCTCAGCTTTATTTAAAAGATGATTTTTTGACTTCATGCAAGAACAAAACACTTAGTGACCTCTCAAGAACCTAATTTTCATATTATGAGCAAGATGACAGTTATAAACTTCATTGGGTGGCACTGGTTATATGACCCATATCACCTCAAATGGCAAAGCTGTACCATCATCTTAATTTATGTGTAGCTTGATAGCACACATAGACCTTTGCTGGTCATCCTGTGCAGAGGCACAGCAGGATTCCTGTCCCACCTCAGGGAGCTTCTCATGAGACACAACATTGATAGCAGAAGCTTGTGGGGAGCACAAGGTAAGGTAGTAAGTGATGCACATTAATTAAAATGAGCAGATTCAGCTGATAAAAAGAAGTTTTGTGGGGAAACATTTAATTAGACTTCAACAGTCTCATTATGTTCAGTGAGCACAAATAATGCTATAAATGGAGATAAACATACTACTGTTCATGTGTATGTGTTTAGTCATTGAGTGCACTTATGTACATAAACAAGCACAGTTTTGGGTGTTATTTTAATAATGTTTTCCTGTGGGAAAAGATATAATTAGACTCTCTGATAGGAGGTAGTAAGTGAAATGCAGTGTCTCATCATATTCAACCTCATATTTTTTGAGCTGTACAGCAAATATCTGTATAATATAGACATTAATATGCCACCTGCTGACTGGAGGTTTTACATTTCCCTTAGTGTTATTATAGACAAGATACAATTTTAAGTGACAGATATATTCTGCACTGATTTATGTTCTATGTAGCCCTGTTGCAGTTAATATGTCTAATTCATTTCTGGTGCAATTCCACTAGAGTCAGAATGTTAATGTCAGAATAAATACACTAGGGATGAACTAAATCATAGAATCATAGAGTCGTTTGGGTTGGAAGGGACCTTAAAGATCATCCAGTTCCAACCCCCCTGCCAGGGGCAGGGACACCTTCCACTAGACCAGCTTGCTCAAAGCCTCATCTAGCCTGGCCTTCAACACTTCCAGGGATGGGGCATCCACAACCTTTCTGGGAAACCTGTTCCCATGCCTCCCCGCCCTCTCCATGAAGAATTTCTTCCTGATATCTAATCTAACCCTCCCCACTTTCAATTTAAACCCATTACCCTTGTCCTGTCACTACAGGCCCTTGTAAAAAGTCCCCCCCCAGCTTCCTTGTAGCCCTTTCAGGTACTGGAAGGCTGCAATAAGGTCTCCCCAGAGCCCTCTCTTCTCCAGGCTGAACAAGCCCAATTGTCTCAGCCTTTCATCATAGGAGAGGTGCTCCAGCCCTCTGATCATCTTCGTGGCCTCCTCTGGACTTGCTCCAACTGGTCTATATCCTTCTGATGTTGAGGGCTCCACAGCTGTTGAGGGCTCCAGTAGTTATTTACCTACATTAAGGGTAAAAGATTATTGAAATAAATACCCACTTGTGCAGTATGTAATGATTTTTAAAAATCAAATCCAAACTTGATACTGCACCACATCTCCTTACATACAGAAGAATGAGTAAAGATGTCTAACAGGAGTGCTATTTTGAATAAGGACAGTAGCTTGGACACTGATCTTAGGAAAAATAGTAAGTTTGTACTGTGTCCCAGATTCAGCAACTTTATAATATTGTATACTTGACAGGAGAGTAAAAACCCAACAATATAGTCCCACTGGCTCTAACAATACAAAGGTTTGACTCTGAAGACAGTCATAATTAATAATTGTAATATTCTTTTTGAATAATCCCCTCTCTGAAGTGTAGATGCTACCACACTTGTTTCAATGTGCTGGTTGGTTTTCAGTCTTGATGACTTAGGAACAGAAGCATGCCTGCCCTTAGCCAAACTTTGAAGTGTATCTTTGGAGGAATTAAAATACTTCCTCTTCTCAGGCTTTTCTAGACTAATCTCTTCCATGAATCAAATATCTAGCATGTCACAATTTTATTTCTTAAAACTTTGTTGCATTTTGACATAACTTTTCAGATGGCCAGTTGACATATAATTACTGTTTTTCATTGGGATCACTGACTGCCTTCAGTAATTTTTCCTGACGCTGTTGCAGATCAGGCGGGTGAGAATAAAGTTGCACCATAAATGATCTGCTTGTGCTGATAGAATGAAAACCACTTCCAAATGGGAAAGTTCTGATATACTGCCCCTAGTTTTCACTTCCCATAAGCTCATTATCACCATCAGTGCCACCTGAGAACTTCTAAAAAAAGGTGGCTATGGACCTAACACCAGTTTATGTATTTTCTGAAATTCTGAACTTGTATTTCTGTAGATTTTGCTGCATAACCCTTTTCCTTGAGGAGTTTTGGCTCTTTAGATTCAGAGTCTATTACTAGCTTTACAACCCAGTCTATTCTCTTTGATTGTTTAAAGCTGGGTATTAAGCAAACCATTGACACTGTATACATTCCAGCAGGATACAGTAATTCTGAAATCAGAAAATCTTTTTTTGTAGTGTGACAACTTTCCTCATTTTGGTGTCTGGCTGCAAATGAAACCAACCAGATGGTCCTCACTGATCTGTATTGTGTGTAAGACATCTCAGTGCTTTTATGTCAAGGCACAGATTTGTCTCATCTAACAGTGGCAGAGAAGCAGCTCTTTTGTGTGTTTATTTGATGTTTCTGGTTCAGATGGCTGGCAGCATGCACAGTCCAAAAATGGCAGTCCTCCAGATATAATATGATTCTGAGGGTGGCTAGTGGAGGGAGTCGAAATGAACCGAGGAGGAAACATGAAAGTTGTGTTGTGGTGTTGTGTTAAAATGTTATTTTCATATGGAAGCCAGCCAGACTTAGGGAAAAGAAACCAAATGATCTGTCAACTGTTTTGTCAAGAACCCAGGCTAGGGGAGGACTGGTAAGTGGAAAAATCTGCATGCCTGGTGACCAAGTGTTCTCCAGCCAAAACAGAGTGGACTTGAAAGATTTTGAAGGGAGTGTTGAACAGCTTTGCTTTGTCAAAGGATTAGGAAGTATGATACCATAATACGAGAACATATTGAACAAAAAATAGACGAGAGTAATCTGTAGCAGAAATGGAATGCTGGAGTGTTAGAGAAAGGTGAAGTTAGGTTTAAGAGAGGAAGAATTTTGAGGCCCTTCAGTTCGTCACAAGAACTAATATATAGCCATGTTTGTTTCTGGTACGATGGTTTGTCATGGAGAGAAAAAAAAAACCCCACTACCCTGTAGGCTCAGCAACTGTACTGTAGAAATCTTTCTGCATGGTAGACTGTCTGTATTCTCTTCCTTAAGCAGCTGCTGTTGACCACTGCTAGATATGAGATACAGTAGGAGGTCAATGTTTGGTCTAAACCTGTACAGCCTTTTCTGTGTTCTTATGCATTTGATTGTCACTTTTCTGCACACTTGAAATATCCAGGTCAAATTTCATTTGGAAAAATCAGGTTTCCTTTTTTATTATCTCTTTAATTACAACTGGAAGTAGTTTTTATTGTTACCTTTCTAAACTGATGAACAGTATAATTTTAAAATATAAACCCCATAATGCTGACTATTTCAGTGACTGGGAAGTTCTTATTTGCAGTTTAAATTACCTATAGAATCCATATATCAAACATTTTTTCTTTTTCTAATGATTTTCTGAACAGCCTCAGAAAAATGAAAAACAGAGGCCAACCATGGGAATTCAGAGGACACCTAAATTGTGACCTTTTTCTTGACTTTGAGATTTGAATCTGTATTTGTTGCCAGTAGAGATATGCAGCTCCCAGTTTAGAGTTGTACAGCATTCATGTGGTTCCTGTAGCTTTTGATTTAGATACATAGGACACATTATGAACAGAATTAAGTTTATAGTTCAGAAGGATAAGTACAAGGAAATAATGAATCATCATTTTGTAACACCTTTTTTGCTATAGCTTTTCAGGTTTGTAAAAGATGTTGGTTATTGTTATCCTCATCTTACAAATGAGCAAACTGAGTCATGGGAAAAGGGTCTTATTCCCAACAGCCTAGAGGCAAAATTGGGTATTGTTTGCTTTATCTATTTTGTCCATATTAAGATCAAAAGGCAGAGATTTCCTTCTGTTGTCAGCCATACACATTAAAAAAATACTACAAATGCCAGTAGTAATGTTTCTTTATGTAACTTGAGACACTAACAAACAGCTTCCTCCCAGGCTCAACAAATTCTGGCAACGTCAACTTCTGGTCACAACATCAAGTCACAACTGTAACTGTTTACATTATCCATTTGCCATTATTGCAGATTCTGTCACTAAAAATTACATGCTTTTTACCAAATCACACACACTTTCTGTGGAAGGGGAGAGCTCTTCACTGTGAAGAGAACTGGCTTATCTTGGTAGAAAAGTTGAGAAGAGAAAAATTGTTTTTTAAAACCTATAGGTGTTTACCCTACTACCTATTTGCTATTTGGCATGTGACTAATTGCTAATGGAGTTTGGGAAATGGTGTTAATAAAACTTGTACTAACATGTTCTCTCAGCAAGCATAACAAAGAGCAGAATGGCTTTGTGCGGTCCAGGCTGGGAAGATGAATGTGATAGATGCAACTGAGCAGAATAGAAAACTCCCAAAAGCACTGATGTCATGAACTTTCTTCCTCACTCTTGTTTTAGATGAATGCAGACAAATATGTCTTCCTTAAAAGTTCAGCTGGTATATTTTTCTTGCCAAGAGGATGATCTCCCAAGTCATTCCTTACCAGCTTTGTTTTACAATTGTGCCTAGATTTCTGCTTTTCATATTCAAAATAGACTATTGTCCTCCTGGCCAGCTGTCACTTTGATAAGTAAATGTAGTAGAAAGAAGTGATAGGAAACAAATTCTGATTATTTTTTCCACATTTTCTTACACAACTTGAGCTTCTGCTATTATTTTGTACTCTTTGCAAATATAAAGTCTGAACATTTAGTCACTTACCTGTGTCATTTATGGGGGCTATTATGTATGCAAGTGGAATTTGCTACTCAATCCTCTGTTTATTGCAGAGATAATTATTGCAAAGAAACATAGATAGAGAGT
The DNA here is from genome assembly GCF_000690775.1 of Eurypyga helias. Taxonomy (NCBI): domain Eukaryota; kingdom Metazoa; phylum Chordata; class Aves; order Eurypygiformes; family Eurypygidae; genus Eurypyga; species Eurypyga helias. The sequence continues at coordinate 17,600 of NW_010272565.1, forward strand.
GGGAGATGAAAGGATTGAGAGTAGTACTGTGGAGAAGGACTAGGGGTACCAGTGGATGAAAAACTGAATATAAGCTGGCAATGTGTGCTAGTAGCCCAGAAAGCCAATTGCATCCTGCATCGAGAAGCATGGTCATCAGTTAAGGGAGGTGATTGTCTTCCTTTAGTCTGCTCTCATGAGACCCCACCTGCAGTACTGCATCCAGCTCTGGGGTCCCCAACATAAGAAGGACATTGACCGGTTGGAGTGAGTCCAGGGGAGGGCCAAGAAGATGATCAGAGGGCTGGAGGACCTTCGCTATAGGGACAAGCTGAGGGAGTTGAGGATGTTTAACCTGAAGAAGAGAAGGATCCTGGGAGACCTTATTGCAGCCTTAAAGGGGGGGCCTATGGGAAAGATGGGGTGTGATGAGGGGTAACAAATTTATACTGAGAGGGTAAATTAAGATTGGATGTTAGGAAGATGTTCTTCATAGAGCGAGTGGTGAAGCACTGGATCAGGTTGCCCAGAGAAGCTGTGGATGCCCCATCCCTGGAAGTGTTCAAGGCCAGGCTAGATGAGGCTTTGAGCAACCTGGTCTAGTGGAAGGGGTTCCTGCCCCTGGCAGGGGGGGGGGGGATAGAATG
>NW_010272565.1:18286-29495 GCF_000690775.1 Eurypyga helias
AGGCATATGGGATAATTCAGGTTCATCAGAGTCCTTTCCTCACTGATCTTGAAGAAGAGAGGAAGGATACCTTCTCCATTGCTTAGTAGTCTATCAAAATTATAGGTTTTTCATGTGTTTGCTGGCATACTAAGTTCACAATTAACCATTGTTGGTTCAAGTCAGCAAATCATCAACCCTGACTGTGAAGCCAGAAAATGGGGATAGAGTGCCCTCTTTTTAATAGAAAAGCACATTCTCCTTAGGTTGTGTTGACTCACCTTCAGCTGTCTGTCTAAGCCAGTATGGCTCTGAAACAGACTGAGGCTTTGCCTTGTGATGAGATACCTCACATGTATTGGAATTCCACAAAGTAAGTGCATAATTTTTCTTCAGTGCAACAGCAAGAGAAAAAACCTGCCAGGATTTTGTTATAAATCTCTGATTAACAAGGGAGTTACATTCAGAAAATTAGCTTATTTCTGTGCATGAAGCCTTTAGGAGTGTTACTGTGTTTTAGAGTTAATACTGAAGATAGGAATAAGCTCCACATTCCTCAGGGGAGAAGAAGCTCCTGAAGTATGACTGTATTCATAACCACAGTCTTTGCAAGGATGTGTTCTGAAGAATGGTATTTTTTATTCATTCCTTAATGGGAAGGTGAGAAAAATCTCAATGATTTTAATTGCTAGGGAAAGTGTTATAAATGATACATAAAGGTTTAGATACTCTAATAAAGGGTGAAATGAAGTTATAAGACTGACTGGCAGGAGGGTAGAAGACATTTGTACAGGACGGTTACTAAGAGATTTTAATCGAATAAAAGAAATCCCATTTTAGTTTTCACATTCTTTGAGTGTTCTCCAGGTTTGCATTGGCATTTCCTTCCCAGGCACTAATATGCCGATTGAGAGAATACTCTTGGTAACGAATGACACTGAACTGATGACAAAGCAGAAAGTGATTACAGTAAGGGAAGAAAATAAAAAGGCTACCACAGTTGTTAAGAAGAAATACCTGCTGTGAGTGCCACGAAAGGCTGCTGGGGAGCAGGCTGCTTCTGAACAAATTATTTTCTGAGGAAAGCTAAAAAATCCCTACCTATCCACATGGCCTTCTTTCCTTCCTCCCCTCATTCTCCCTCCTACAGATTACTGTTTTCATGTATACATTTTCTTTGGCACCTTGTTATCAAACAGTTTTTGTTTCAGATTGATATCTAACCAAATTTTCTTATTATTTGTGTCTCATTGGTTTTCAAGTTAACATACTCTTTCTGAGCACATCATAGAAAATTCCAGCAAGCCAGTTTTTTGTAAATCTTTAAGATATGTTAACAGCTTTTAAGGGTCTAACTATACCAACTGTTTACAGTGATAGCTCCCAAGGCCTTTACTACATTGGCTTACCAGTATCACAGAAGGTCTTAAAAATCAAAAAATGGCAATTCTAAAGCTTGTCTTTAGCAATTCGTTGTGTCTCAGCTTCAAATACTTCTCTTTTACAAGTAATGAGATTCTTTCCTTTGCAAATACAATGTAATTTTGACAAAAAATGACACTGATATCTTCTGCAACCTGCCCCATAAAACATGCTGTGGCTGGCATTTAACCTCAGATACAACTGGCATGGCACTTCCTAATTGCACCTGATACTAATCTAACAGATGGGCTTCTGGGGGAACACTTAACCTTGAGAATTTCAGTCACTGAGTTCCACACTAAGGAGTGTTTGGACTGTGGTCTGCTCAGAGAAACATTAGCAAAGATGAAGGATATCTGTGACCTTTGGTACTCTGGCCATCAGCAGAATTAACTTTGGGTGGTGGTATAATATAAAGCATGTTTTGACCTTTGTGAGTCATAACTAGTATTTTGCTTGCAAAGGGAAGAGTGCGAAGGAGCATTTTGACTACTCTGTTGCTGATTTGAAGATCATGCCCATAGGACTTGGTCTACGTATCAGTGGAGATTTAGTAGACTGACATTTCCTTGGTCTGTACTGTTGCTTTTCCAAATGACTTGAACTTCTTATTAAGATTTCAGAACATTTAGTGCACTTTATCTTATTTTAACTTGGACTGCTACTCTCCATTCAGTAAGTTCATCAGCTAGACTGACTTTCAGTTTAGTCATAAACAGTGGATACCATCTATGAAGAATATTTGGTAACATTTTAAATTGAGTTATGTGTTCCCATGTATTTAGATAAATCAGTGCACTGAGCACGAAGATGGTCTGATACCACAGGAAATATTTTATTAACAATTAAATGAGAATTGTATTTTCAAATGAACCGGAAGAGAATAATTCCCAGAATATTGTGACTGTTCCAAGGAGCTGACAATAAAAGATGTTTAGATGCCTTTAAAGCACAGGCTGCTTTAATGAGGAAACAATTTTTTTATATTTGTCGGAGTTGTGTTTTCTGAGTTTTCTAGGTGGCTTCAACTACAGCCATATGAGAGAGATGTTATAGCATATGTTCATACTCTTTAAGACCAGGTCATCCATAAAAATAGCAGTAACATAAGGACTTCAGGTGATTTCAATAGATGTGTTCATTTAAAAGATATGCATTAGTGGCAGAAGCAATGGCTTACAGTGCTGTTCCATTGTAAATTGTTCAGGGAAGAGAATATATATTTTGTTTTAAGCATATTTTGTAAATTAGCTGTCCTATATATAATATTCTTCATAGTATTTTGCAAAGAAGTGGGGTCAGATTCATCACTTGTGCATTTCTAGCAAAGTTACACCATAGGTGAATTTATTCTGAAATAATTTTCAGAGCATTCAGAATTGACCTATTTCAATCAGGGAATTTCAGCATTATCATTATTTATTTCGTCTTGTTCTTATCTCCTGAGTAGGAAAGAATTAGTTTCATTATATATTGTCTATTTGCAATAGATGAGTAAGAAGCTTTGTCTGCGGTTTCTTGTGCACTAGAATTTACTGAATATTTCATTTTGCAAAATGTTTTGGTTTTCACTTGCATCAACTGTGCTGTTTTAACCTGCCAGCTGAGGTCATTTCAATTATATCTGACAAATGAGTTACAGTAACCAAATGAATTGCATTTCTTTTTCATAAGTAATTATAATGCGAATTGTGTTATGCCCAGTTTTCTGGAAATTAATTGGGTAGATCTCTCTCTTTAAATACTTCTTGCAGGAAAGATACAAATGATTATATAGAAACTAAAAGTCAATAAATAACAGAAAATTACATTTGAAAAGCTACTTTGTTCCATGCAGCACTGAGTATTGGTGGTGACAATGTTTGTTCCTGACAGACCAAAAAGGCAAAACAGAGCAAATCTTCCTAAGAACACTTTATAATCTTATAAACAGTAGATGAAAAAGTGTTGGTTTGGATCACATATGTGCTGACAATCTCTCACTTGTATCTAAACATACTAAAACTATTCCTATCTTCTGGGTCTGGAAATTCATATGAAAAAGTTTTAACATTAGCATTTTCATTGTGTGTCTTGGTTAAATCAGAATAAAGAACAGCAAGGAAAGGGGGGAAGCTGATGTTGTGTGTGTTTGGAGAGTTTCTTAAAAAAAGCAAATACCTTCCTAAAATACAACATTAAAAAAAAAAAAAAAAGGTTTTCCTAAACATCATCAGAGAATATTGGATTAGTATTAACCTCTGTCAGAAGAGCATTGTATAGTAAACTACAGTGTTTTTCCTGCAGCACCAGTTTTCTTTGAAATGTGTCTCACTGAAAATCAGATCATGCTGTACTGTCCAAAAATGATCGCTTCTAGTACTTTGGCTGCGATAACAATGATATTGGTGTATATTAAATTGTTTACCATCAGCGTGATATCTAAGATGAGGGCAGTTAATATGAATTTTTTGTTTATTTCCAACAGAACCCCTATTTCTTGCCAAAGAGTAGGTAGTTTATGACTGTTTTCAAGAGTGTCCTGCTTCCACTTAACAGTTGTGTACTGTTGTGAAGTAGAGGAAACACTAATAGAAGCCATACTGACTCTTTCTTTTAGCTAATTAGCTTTGTTGAAGATGTTGATCTAAAGGAGAGCACCTTAAGCCTGAAGTACTAAGAAAAGTTGATTTAAAGAACTGGAATGCAGCCCTTAAGAAATACAGTGATACTTCTTTTCTCAGAAGTTATACTTAGAGATACGTATTTTGGGTGCCTGGGTTAGGCACAGTGATGAGTGGAGTTTATCTCTTGACTGCCTTTGTACCCTGAGCAATAGCCTGGCAGAAAGGCTGGGTGAAGTGAGAGCAAGCCAGGGACATAGCAGAATGATGCTTGTGAAAGTGAGCCTGTGCTGGTGCCAAAACTGCTTCCTAATTTGGGGTGGAATATTCTTCCTTAATCTACCTTCTGTGGAGATAGAAGTGTTCTTCATGTTGTGTGTTAAATTGCACACACACTAATGGCTTGCATTATAATTTGAATTAATTATGTCCTGATACATCTGAGGAATGTTGATAATAAAAAGAAGCCCCTTTACTCACCTTTAAAACATCCATCAGTTTTATTGGCCAGGAATTCTTCCAGATGTTTCATTGTCACTGAGTAAATTGGAGAGCCATATGAGTTAGGAACTTAATGAAGTGACTAAATCCCAAAGATACTGGGATCCATGGCTTGAATTTCTTTTTCAGTTCCAACAGACTTAATTTCTTTTTGGTTGTTTTGCAAGATTCCTGGATTGTGTAGATTTAAACAATGAATTTGCTGCTCTGAACTAAAGCTGTGGCTAAAATAAATATACAAGTAATATAACAGTGATTGTGTTGTAATACATGTAGTATGTTGACAAAAGTATAGAATCCATAGTAAGACTCTTGAATCTTGCTGTTTCCGTGAAATCTGCCTGGGTGTTACTGTTTTATTTCTGGGGGTGGGGGATGCAAAGCTACAAGAGTCCTGTACCTTGTGTCTTCGCAAACGAATAACCGGGAGTCAATTACTACATGGAGAATGTTGTGTTAACATGTTATCCTTTGAGCTATTTCACCCGGGTTTCCTATTAAAGAGAATAATCAGTACCTCTGTTGTTGTGTACTTCCAATATAAGAAGGAATTTGAGTAAAATGCAAGATTTGAATTTTAAAATAACTATATATACCATAGTCTAAAAGTGACTCAGATGCCTAAAAAAAAATCAGTCCTTTTGATACAACCTAGTTATATGAGACATCTGCACAGGGCTAGTAGGACATCTGCACAGGCTACTGTGTCCATATGCAGGGGGATAGCCTGCATATTTAAACTCTCACTAGATGCCCAGGTTTGAAAAGGAAAAATTTAAAACTGAACAGAGGAGAGACTTTCACAGTACCTTGTGACTTGAAAACCATTTGTGATGCAAATTAGAAAACTGCTTCACGCTAACAATAACTTGATTTGGTTACCTGAATCTATTAGCAGTATAAGGAAATAACCAGTCTGGCATGCAAACTCTATTTGAAACGGTCAGCAAGGAAGTAAGGAGTGCGATGGAAGTGATGAAGTATACCCATCTTTCTGGCCTCAAGAGAAAACAAGTGGCATCAAAAAGTTCAACTTCTTGGATAATAATTTTTTTTTTTTTTTTTTAGCATTGGGAATTTGTTTCTAAGGCCCTTCTGCAAGGCCAAGAAGCCTTGAAGGACTAAAGTACTGGTTACCTTCATGACAGACAAGAATTTTCTTCACTCTACATTGTTTTATCTCAGCTAGTTTTCGGCATTTTTGCAAGGGAAAGGAACTAACTTCCTCAGATATTGGAGGAGTTTTATATTCCAATTTTTTAACTTGTCTGCATCAATTCCAGTGACAATTTTCAAAAGACTAAAGCATAGCCTCATTAACAGGGACCACAGCATAAGTGTACTGAGTCACTATCATTCTCTGTGCAGTCAGTAGATTTCAAAATACTTTCTTGAAAAAAAATAAATATTTTGGTAAATGATATTTTGGAATTCTTTGGAAAACCCCAAATACCTTACAAGCTGGATGTTTTTATTTTGAGGAAGTATCACATTTGAAGTTATGTACCTTTCTTGCAAATTGTCAGTATTTCTAATTGACTGACTGACTTTTCTTGGAAGATATCATGAGGCTGAGATTACAGGAAGAGTTTATTCATGCTCAAGAAAATCCTCTTGTATTTGTTTCAGCTGCCTAATAGAGAAAATTTTTTTGTTCTTCTATTTGGATTTGTGCCAAGAATCTTGTCATCCCATGTTTAGGCCTTGGCAAGTTGGGAATACAGCTGTGGTACTTGAATTTGTTATTTAATGCTTGCACTGTTCTTAGTTACACTGATAAAGACAAACAAAACCTCATTTCTCAGAGAAAGATAAATCTCACACACTCCAAAATAATTCCACCAGCCAATACTTTCCTCAGCCTCCAAAGTCACAGATGATCAGTTTTGTCCCTTTTGGTAGGAAAATTGGAGCAGGAAGCTATCTGTGGAATTGTACAATTTTTTTTCTGCCATGATGACCTTCCAGAGAAATAACCTTCACTAATGTGCAATATATAGAAATGTAACATTTTGAAAACTTGTGTTTTGCAATACACTTCTTACTAAGAAATTTTGTAGCTAATAGCTTACTAACTGCAACCAGAGAAGGTAAGGGAATAAAGATCATCAGGTGAGCAGGAACCAGACCTTAGCATTTTTCAGTCACAGGAGATTACCTAATCTGTGAATCATTGTTTTTAACACTGTTAGCCTTCATGTAAGTATATGTTCAGTGTCAGCCTGTGGCACATTAGTACTTAAAATATGATTATGATCGTAAACAGTAAAAGGCCTCCTAAAATGAGTCTGCTAACAAGTAGGATTGTACAATCAAAATAAGTATTGTAAGGCAAAGTTTTGAGAGGGAATCATCTTTTATGTAAGCAAGATAACAGGTATTTTCTAGCCCCAAGGTAGGCTTCTAAAATTCAGATGATGTATTAAGTTGAAAAAAAAAACCCAACTTTTTCATTTTCTCTAGGATCTCAGTATAAATGGTTATCGTCAGCATAGTGCATGCCTTTTCAAAAAGACCACTGTAAGCTTGCTCAATGCAAACTTGAAAAGTTGATATAACATGAGGTTATATCATGTCATAAGTGATTTATGACAACAGGGAAATGATCCTTCGTAACAGGATGATTCTTGAGAGCCTAAATCAAACTTCTCTGAGTTACTCTCTGAAGGAGCTTATTTCACTTCACTGACTACAGAGGAAGCAACCTCCTGATACGGGTGTTTGCTTGTGAATAGTCTCCCTAACTGTCCGAAGTATTCTTGCAACACAGAACTGAAAATGTAAACAGTCTCACGTAGTTAGTGTTGATAAATGATTGCAATATGTACTTTGGGGAGCTTCAGACTTTTAACATTAATTAAAAAAAAATGAAAGATGCCACATTTTAATAATTAAATTCCTCATTCAAAACCATGGACGTAATTTCACTGGAGGTGTATGTTGTCACAGCTCCAGTGAAAACTGATTTTGAATTCTTGACTGAGGTCTGTTTTTCCCAGGTCTGTTCTTAACTTGTTACTGTTAGTAGAAGTAACTAACAGTAACAATTTGATCAGTATATGTGTCTTTAATTTCACTGTTATAAAATCTTTGCATATATCAGAAGGATAGAAATTTTATATATACACATATAACAATTTCAACAGGAAACTTAACAGAAAGGCTGTCAAGTGATTTGTAAATGCTTTTATTAAAACTAAACTGCCTAAGAGTATCTTGGTTTTGTTTGATCACCTTCATTCTCTGTGATAGATAATGTTGCTGAAAAAAATAATTTTTCCAGTATATACCTGTTCAACCCATGTAATTTCTGGAATATTGGCTTTGCATTTACATTTGTGTGTCCTAGCAGGAGGGCAACTGTAAAACATTTTCCTTAGTACCAGCTATTACAAGTTAAATTTAGAACAAAAGGAAATACCCAGTTCAAGAAATTAAATTTTTTAACTTATGCATATTTTTTAATAGCATACTATATTCTTCTTGAAAATACTGGAGAAAAAGTTACTATTTTAATTAGAGTGGCATCTGAACTTCTAATAGCTAGTTGAACAACTTTGCCTTTCATGCTTTGGATTGAATCAATTGATCATGATTTGCTTTTGCCATTGTTGGAGCCCATATTGCCAAGGCCTGTGAGTACATTTTACTCTTCAGCACTCTTAACATTCAGCTTTCAGTTCCTGGGTGACATCCAAAACCACAAAATGACAGTTGTTTTCCAAGTTATAAACACAGCTTTGAATCCATTAAAACCTATTCTGCTATTTCTTCTGTGGCTTCAGCTGTTGTGTCACAGAAAAAAACAGGCAAAGTTCCTTTGCTCCTCAAGAATCCAATACGTCACGGCTCATTTGAAATAGCATCTCCACAAAGCAAACCTTTATAGCAGAAGCTAAGTGTAGCATCCTCGAGTGACATCTGGCAGTTTGTGATAGAGAGCAAATAAGGTTGGAGATTGTTATTCCCCAGAGCGTTTTATGCAAAGGAGCTTAGACTAAGCAAGAATGACTTCAAGTGCTACAGGTTTCATGCTAGAGGAGGCTGGTTTTAAATTCTGTATATCTGCAGCCAAGTTCATAAAATGTATAACAATCTTTTAATCTCTTCCTTTTATCAAAATTCATTATTAAAAAAAGAAGAAAACTAGCAACGAAAATGTTTTACATGTACTGAAACAGTATATTGTACTGCTGGAAACCCTGTGAAAATGGAAGGATACCTTTTGCCCAGAGAGCAATAATACTTGCATTTCTGTAAGCTTCTTGATCAGCTCTCTGAATTGGTGAAAACATAGTCTATCTGCCATCTTATTTAAGTAGAACAAACAGAATTAGGTAGAATGGCACATGTAACTGGATCACTATGACTAACTGTAAAAAAGAACTTTAGAACTATAAGATTAGTCAGAGAATTGTGAAATTACCTTTCAATGTTAAATTAATACTAATAATTTTTTGACCCACCTATCTCCAAAACATTTCCTTTTCTGAAGGAAATTGAAGGAAGCTCCATGGTGAAGCCACTTAAAAACAGGGAGAAAGACAAGCAAAAATCCATTGTAAAGAATTATTCTGTACTCAGAAAGGAAATTTAATAAAATGCAATTCTTTTCTACTGTGGTGAGTGAAACAAAATGGCAAGTGTTGCGTAGTGTGAATATATTAGTTATTGTCTAAGACTCAGATGAATTTCTGTGGTTCTGAAATTGAGAGTTGGAAACAATCTTTTCCTTCCTTTGTCTTGGACAAGGATAAGTAATAACAATCCCAGATTCAAAGCTTTATACTTTTAGCCCACCTAAGTAAAAATAACCCAGGCAGAATTTTTGTTACTTCTTAACTTTGTGCCATTAATAATTCAAAGTTCTAGATGTGAGTTAACACGGGACTTTGCATCTGCCTTTTTCTGCTTTGCTACAAAGGAGTACTGGGTCTGGTTTGCCTGGGACACCATTAATTTTTTTCATTAAACTGTCTTTAACTGTACCCACAAGTTTTTCTCCTGTTGTCTCCCCTATCCCACTGCAGGGAGGAAGTAAGAGAGCGTCTGAGTGGATGCTTAGTTACTGGCTAGGGTCAGCCTACCACAAAAGACGTGACCTGAAGAATAAACAAATGTAGTAACATATTAGGTCTTTCGGTGGTGTAATAAACTCAGCAAGAGATGGGCAAATGAATAAATATGAACAGTGAAGGAGAATAACAAATAACTTACTTTTGTGATAGAGCAACCACTAGGAAGAAAGTCTAAAATAAGAAAGCCAACTGTACCTTTACTTCCAGATTAAATACAATAATCTTGCTGAATTATAGTATTTGTTCTCTTTCAGTTCAAAAATCGCCTGAAAAACATTGCCTAAACAAAATAACAGTACCTTTCTGAAAATAATTGTATGCTTTCATAGAGGTCTGCAATGCTGCACTTTTACACTGCCCAGGAAGTTTTCTCCTTTGCATAAGAATCCTGTTTGTTCTTCATAATGGTATGCATTTTCTCTGGAACTGAATTATAGTATTTGTTCTCTTTCAGTTCAAAAATCGCCTGAAAAACATTGCCTAAACAAAATAACAGTACCTTTCTGAAAATAATTGTATGCTTTCATAGAGGTCTGCAATGCTGCACTTTTACACTGCCCAGGAAGTTTTCTCCTTTGCATAAGAATCCTGTTTGTTCTTCATAATGGTATGCATTTTCTCTGGAACGAGTATGGTTTTAGAGACATAAAAACATTTTTTCTTATAAAGAAAATGAGTTAAAAGGGAATGTCAAACCCAAACATTATAAAACTATCCTTTGCTATGCCTGTTTAGACTAAATTTAGCAAATGGTCTTTAGCATAAATATAATTAACCAAGAAAACTACTAAAGCATTTAGTTCCCACAATAAAAACCAACCAACCAACCAAAAACAACAACAAAAAAACCCTCACCAAAACCTCCACAAATCTACAATTCACTTATCTCATAATTCTTCATCTTTATACATCATAACCTGAGGGAAACAGTATTAGGCAAAGATTAATACTTGCTAAAATAGAAATATTAAGAAACCAAGAGCCAGTAATCTGTTTCTCCACGTTCACTGTTGATCTGAAGCACTGTCTTTTCTGTTACACAATCCTAAAGAAAAGTACTCAATCTTTACTCAACTACTGCACAGTGTCCTTTTGATGTGTGCAGGTTCTTAATGATTTTGTTCCAATTTGAATTTGTATAATTTTTTCTAAGACAGAGATAAAAAAAATCCCTAAAAAAATGCTACTTTTCTCTAAGGGGATAAAACCATGTGTGAAGACAAGGATTTCAGACTTTCACTAAGAATATGATATGAATATAAAGAATTTTTATTGTGACATAGCTATAAATAACCATTTTCCCCAAAACAGAATATTTTCTTAAGTAATTCTGAAAGGTATTTAGAATTACTCTTCAAAAAGGAAACTATTACTGTGTCACTGGGAAGACACTCTTTTCCAGGGGATATTTCAGTAGGTTTGGAGAGGTTTTAAGGTTAGATCTATAATGTTATGTATTTTTTTGTTAATGATGTGTTTGAAAAATTGATCAATATCTCTATTTTATGACTGTATTGCTGTGAAAGTCTATATTAATTTGCAATTATTTCTGACTATTTTCACAAGGACAAGTTTGACTGAAATGTGGACAAAAACCTGTTAGGATAGTTGTGTGTTTTTTTTTTT
>NW_010272565.1:29531-37264 GCF_000690775.1 Eurypyga helias
CTGGGTGATACATGAATGATGATGAATTGTCACCTGTGTGGAAATTCTATTACATTCACCTACAGCATCGTATCTGACACCAGTAATGGTACAGTTTATTAATACCTTAGAAAAACAATCATATTTGCTGTATCTATCTGAGTGGATAGATAGTAAAAGCTAATCTTAAGAGTCTGGACTTTCTGTTGAGGATTATATGTTGGTAAACTGTAAAGCTAAAATATGGAGCCAGGTTTTCAAGCTTCTCGCATTCTGGAGATGCTGAGATAATAATCTTATAGAAATACAGGACTGAAAGAAGTTTTTCCAGTCAGTATAGCACTATGCTGGGGGGGGGGGGGGGGGGGGGGAAGGCAAAAAACCCCACCAGATCTTGTGTGCTTCCATAGCTGCCACCTTTGAATTGCTGTTATTAGAACTCCACTATTCTCTATTCACTTCATAATGACAGAGCTGAGAGCAGAAACGTTCGTCTTCATTAGGTCTATTGCAAAGAAAATGGTCAAAATGAATTTGATTTTTAACAAAAATATTTCTGGTTTGCAATTTCCTACCTTGCACCATAGATTGTTTGAATTTAGCATAACTTATGTAGAGTCATGGTAAGAAACAAAAGAATGATTCATGCAGTGTTGCAGAAATCATCTCTGTTTTTGAAATGAAACAGAAGCATGAATTATTAATACAGCTGTCAAATACTTTGACAATACTTTATCTCTTGTAACTCTTAAATAAAACAGCCAGTTGTTTGCTTGTATTGAATAATTTTGCTACTTTGTACCAGTAAACAAACAACATTTTTGTGAGATATAAGATTTTTTAAAAGATTGGAGTTTACTTACTGCAAGAATATTGAACTATGACAAAAAACAGTCTTTGCTTTATCATAGACAAAATAAAAAATATGATCTTCCATGGAAACTAAACTGTCAGAGAACTTTTTCTCTATGCACTAGTCAGTAACTAGCTAACCTTCCCATATGAAAAAAGAAAATATTTGGAAAATAAATCACAGGTGACATTACTATGGAGAAGGTCTCAATATTCTAGTTGTCTTTAACCAGGCAAAAAGCTATAAAACAGGTGGGGTTTTTTTGGCCTGACAAATAAAATTAGAAAAGTATTTGGGTGCCAGAATATGCACCCAGGAAGAAAATCCATGGTATTTTTCCAAAACTGATGAAGTTGTTTTTTACCTAACTCAGTGAAATTAGTCCTGGCTTCAGAACTGCATTCATTAAATATGGTGGAGAAAGTACACTGATGGCATTTTCTTTTGCCATCAAGAATCTCTCTGTCACTGTCAGAATTAGGTGTTATGCAAAATTTTGGATCCTGATCTGGGATTTGCATTCTTCTTTAAGAAGATAAGCAGCAGTAACTGCTAAAGTCGATTTTAGAAACCATGGTTGAAACAAATTGACAAAGGAGAAAAAGGTCAGTCTAGACTACTTAAACAGGTACTGTAATTATACATAGACTGGGTGAATAGCTGTGGTCAGAACAGATGAAGAAGTTGTAAAAGCATTAGGCATTACTGAAGACAATACAAAACTCCTCAATCTGCAACATGGGTGTTGCATAAAGACCCCTTGTATAATTTTCATAAATGTGGCACTAGTATAGCTTCTCATTTGAGGATTCGGTATAGCCAGTGCTCAGAGATATCAGGAAATGCCTTTGAAAAATAATATATTTTGTTCACATCAGGAAAATTACTATTTATTTCTGAGCTTATGTATTCAATTAAAACCAAACAAACTTCTTAAATGTAAATGCAGCAAATACAGAGCTTTCATTCTGCTGCACTCTTTTACCTATGAAGAAAGGAAATATTTTTGTGAAATATAAGTTTAACTTCATGGGAAAAATACACAACCTTAAATATGATACACTTGCTTCAGAGATTGCTCCCAGTCTGTTGATGATAGAGAAAAGCTGGAGTATGCTGAACAACAAATTACTCTTCATCCTTTATGTAACCACCTCATTGCACCTGTTTTTTTCCAAAGTTACTTCATGTTTAATCATGAGCATTTTTTGTTTGCAGGCACTCTAGTTAAGCACAGCCAAGGACAAGTTAACAGATTTCTTTATTGATGAATTTAAAAGACACAAAAATTCTTACTGTGTATTGACTGAAGGTATTATCTTCATCCGTTAGTGAGAGTTGTCATTTGGATTTCAGCACTTTATTTTCTGGTATAAATATCCTTGGTGGTTTTTTTTTGGTTTTTTTTTTTTTTTTTTTAATTAATTGGAAGAAGTTTTAGAAGTGTGGCATAACTGAAACATAGATATATTTAACATCATAGTAAAATGTTTTGTTGCCTTAACTTTTGTTTACTTCATTTGAGTATCTGACAAAATACTATTTGACAAAATTTAGAACAATGAGCAAAACATGTTGATGGTTCTGATTTGTTTCTAAAGTAAACTTGTACATCCTAAAACTCCATTGCTTCCACAGATTAGTCAAGAGACTGTACCTTTTAATAGTGTTTTTCCCTTTCTTACACTTTGTTAGATATGCTATTTAAAAAAAGGCGACTTGCTGGTCATGATGGTTTTTGTTTGACACTGTGTTCAGGCCAAGAAATGGACCCCTGGGCAGTGGAGTGTGTACACTATGTGTGGGAGGAAGGCAGAGAAAAAGATGCTCTTTAGGAAATCAGAAAGTACATTAAATTTTTTCTTGGTTCACCTGAGTTCTTGTCCTTCCTTGCTTCTTGCTTTAGTTGCCAAGCCTGGAGGAGAAGGGAAGAAGGGGAGGAAAAGCCACGTATTTATGAATATTATTACTTATTAATTGTTCAGTTTAAGTAATGTGCAGCAATGTCTGCCAAAGTGAGAAACATAGAGGCTTAAGGTAAGAAAAAACCAACAACAGAGCACCAGTGGCAGTAGCTCATGGCAAACTTTGAAATGTCTAATAAGTAGCTGTCAAATCAGAAAGTCAAAGCAACCAAGTGCGTGTGCACAATAATGGACTAATCTGCATAAGAGAAGAGGTTTAGTATGGATGTTTGGGAAAAAAAAAAAAAAAAGAAAATACTTTTAGAAAGTGAATATTTCTCACTTTCCCCTTATCTCACATTCTCCACCCCTTATTACATACCATTTATGCCACATTCAGCTACCACACTGTCCAATGTGACTTCATTAGCCACCACGTCCCTTCCCATCTTCTGATATAATACACAAATATTGTTCCCTTTGTCTATGGGCCACCCCTGTGAAATGTCTTTAAAATGCCCACAAATGTCCATTGAGTTCATTTAGTCCATGACTTCAGGCTCCATCTGTTACAGGGGTCAGGACAGGAGAGATGGTATGTTGCGTGGAGTTAGCGGGCACCAGAGCCAACTCAGGCTGGGACACCGCTGCCCTCGCACTGCTTCTTGTAAGGCTTCTCCTCCACTAGTTCCAGTGATTCCTGCTATCATGGGTTACAATTTTAAGGTATTTCCATTGCAATTACCACCCTTTGCCCCTTTGAACCAGACCACCATGGTCAACATTGCAATGAAATCCTCTCTTTGCCCCTGCTCTCGCTTGGACCTTAAGTTTGTACATGCTCCAACTGACGCCTTGTCTATGAGCCATAGTCCCTTCAGGGGTATAACTATTGCAGCATAGAGTTATCCACAGCCACAGTTACTTCGAGGCACACTCGTTCCCACGTGGTCTTACCCACAGCTGCAGGCCCTCCGGGGGTTTACCTGCTCTGTCCATGGGCTTATCCATGGCCACATGCTTTGAGGTGATCCAGCATGACTTCATGCACAGCCATTGATGCTTCTAGGTGTATGTGCTGTAGCATGGACTTATCCACAGATGCTTTGAGGTGTACCTTGTTACTTCGAGGCACACTCGTTCCCACGTGGTCTTACCCACAGCTGCAGGCCCTCCGGGGGTTTACCTGCTCTGTCCATGGGCTTATCCATGGCCACATGCTTTGAGGTGATCCAGCATGACTTCATGCACAGCCATTGATGCTTCTAGGTGTATGTGCTGTAGCATGGACTTATCCACAGATGCTTTGAGGTGTACCTTCTCCAGTGTCGTCTCATTCACGACCACAGACACTTCAGATTGTCCTGCTCCCACATGGGCTTATCCAGAGTTCACAGTCCCTTTGACTCAAGCTCACACTGGAGCTCCAGCCTGTCTGGTACAGCAGCACAGGAACAGCAGCAATGCCCTGGCCATCTGCCAGCTGCAGTGATCACCATTGCTGTTCCCAAACTGTTCCCAGGAACAGCAGAGTAAGGTGATAAGCAGTACAACAGTGCAGCAAGCAGTGAAAGCAAAAAGCAGCCACTAATGAGCACTACACTCTAATATACAGTAAGGCCAGCAAGCCCCATGGCAAGCACAGGAGCGTGACCATTAATAGCTAAAGAGTAATAACACCTGTAAACTCAATCTAGCACATTCTAATCAAACCTGTTGTTATCTTGAACCCTTTGAGACCCATGCTGGGTGCCAAAAAGGACTGTTGTGGTTTAACCACAGCCAGCAATGAAGCACCACACAGCTGCTCACTCACTCCCCCCATAGCAGGATGGGAGAGAGAATCGGAAGGGTAAAAATGAGAAAACTCATGGGTTGAAATAAAGACAGTTTAATAACTAAAGCAAAGGCTGCACATCAAGCAAAGCAAAACCAGGAATTCATTTACTACTTCTCATCAGCTGGCAGGTGTTTGGCCATCTCCAAGAAAGTAGGGCTCCATCATGCGTGACAGTTACTTGGTAAAATGCCATAACTCTGAATGTCTTCCCCTTCTTTTTTCCCCAGATTTATATGCTGAGTATGACATCATATGGTATGGAACGTCCCTTTTGTCAACTGGGGTCAGCTGTCCCAGCTGTTTCGCCTCCCAGCTTCTTGTGCACCACCAGCCTACTTGCTGGTGGGGTGGTGTAAGAAGCAGAAAAGGCCTTGACTCTGTGTAAGCACTGCTTGGCAATAACAAAAACAACCCTGTGTTACCAACACTGTTTTCAACACAAATCCAAACCACAGCCCCATACTAGCTACCATGAAGAAAATAAACTCTACCCCAGACAAAACCGGCACAGCTGCCTAACTAATTCTCATGTTTTCAGGACTTTCAATGCAATGTGTAATTTGTGTTCAAATTCTCTGAAAGCTGTGTGGGCTGAGTCAATCAGAAAGCTGCTTCAAAGCTTCCTCAAGTCAAGTGTAGTTTTTCTTTTGGCCTTAGATTAACTGTCTAGAAAGGGTTCTGGAGAGTTACATCCAATACAGGCTTTAAAAATCTTGGATGTAGAATAAGCATGTCCAGTAGTTCGTGTAAACATCTTCATGGTTCAATTCAGTGCTCTTAATTCAGCCACAAAAAAGATTTGGTTAATCTCAGTGGTTCTTCTTGAGCCACACTCATATGCACCATTTCCTGACCGCTGTGCAGTCCACATGAAGAGGAACAATATTTTCATCTGATGAAAAAGATTTAGGAAGAAGGAATGGAAAAGGTTGCTAATCACAGAATCACACAGAATCACAAAATGGTTGAGTTTTGAAAGGATCTCTGGAGATCATCTAATTCAACCCCCTGCTCAAGCAGCGCCACCTAGAGTGAGTTGCTAAGGACCACATCCAGACAGCTTCTAAATATCCCCATGGAGGTAGACCTCACAACTACTTTGGGCAAACTGTGCCAGTACTTGGTCACCTTCACAGTGGAAAAGTGCTTCCTGATGTTCATGTGGAAAATGCATCTGTGCATATTAGAGGTGGTTTGCCAGCCATGAAACAGGGAAAGTAATCTTTTAGGATTGTGACTGCTGCAAATGATAGTGTGACACTGCAATAGGAAGAGGGATACATGATAAAATACTAGGTGTTTACTGAGGCAGTCTTAGGTATCAGTACTGCTGAAAAAGGGCATTTACTTTAGAAGGAGTGAATTCCAAAAAGCTCAGTTTGATTCTCATCAGTAACTGTAGCTGAACAGATGCTGCTGTTGCTGATGGGCCTGTGTTTTTAGCATGTTGTGGGAAAGTTGCTGTGTTTGCTGGCTGACCAGTGAGTGTCTTCACATTTGAAACATTCATTAAGAGTGAGAAAATGAATAACGTATCTTTTCTAACTGGAAAAGTTATGAACATAACAGAAGTTATTCAGAACATAACAGAATCAAGAATTGCAAGATCAAGAATGAGAAACATTATGATAGAGTCAATCCCATGTGTTAATCTGAAATGCCATCCCAATGAAATAAAAAAAATAAATCCTACGTTGTTGAATTATCAGTTAGTTGTGTATAAAATTATTAACCAAAGGCTAACTTTATACCTGAAAGATGTTACGTTCCAATAAATAACTTACAATAGTAGGAGATAGCATTTTTTTTTTAAGGTATTCTATAAAGGTTTTCAACTCCTTATAGCTTTCAGCAGGAGACTCTTTTAAATCAAGGAAACTATGGTTATGAAAGAAGCCACTGAACCATATTCATACAAAAGGAGACTCTGGAAGGTACTGTGGTCATGTTTTATAACCCTAATCTTGCAATCAGGTCTGCATGTATTGATGTCTAGGCCTACTACTTTGAATTCTTAAGGTGTGCAATTCTCTCTGCAGCCATTTTCGTCTACCAAAAAAGCTGGTTTTGACTTAAAGAAAAGATGATTGACATCTTGATACATGTGAAGAAAAGCTTTGTTCCCAGGGAAGTACAATTCATGTCTTACCTCACATGTTAGATGAGATATTGAATAAAATTCTCAGTATGTATAAAATTGAGAGCCACGTAGAAGTCACATCAGTGTGTAGAATTTGCATGGCCTGTGGTGTTTGGGTTGTTAAAAACTTATTTTTGTTATAGGCTAGTGGCCAATACTGAGATACATGCACCAAAAACCAAAACCCTATGTAGCCTATTGTTATGCTTGAATCCTGGAATAAATCCTTGTGAATAATTTCATTCACACACATTCTATATGTCTTTATTATCTTTATAACAGACAAGAGAGGGCTCCCACGCTGAGGTCTCCCTTTGAAAAAGACTGTCCCTAAGTCAAGACAACACCTTATTCCCTGCACTGAAGATTGGAGACCTGTTAAGGTTGACCGCTCCCATTCACCCACCCATCTGTCCACGTCTTAAAGGCTTTCACTGGAGATGTCCCCTGCCTGATGTTCAGTTATCCATAAAATGGCAAAACTAAGGTCTAAGGTGACTCACAGTCACAGGGCTTTTGTGTTACACAGTGGTAGATGTTTGCTTACATTTCAGGGTTTAATAGCCTCCAAATATATGTCTGTCTTCTTATAGCTGAAATATGTTCTCAGCCATCAGAAAGCTATGGAGATTACATCCCTTTGACTTGGAATCCAGTTGAGGTTTGCAGATGATTATTCAATGTGTTAATTACGGCAGTATCTCTGAAGAAAAACCCTTTTCAAAACCACCTCCCAGAAAAACCCATACATAAAATGGGCTTGCTGACACCTGCGGAAGTAAGATGGAAGGCATAGACTGTCCCATACTCTGCTTCTTGAGCATGGGGGTCTACCTGACTTTGGTTTTGTCTCACCCTTGAGTGAGTTCTGTTGAATTATCAAGAAACTTGTAGGGTCTGTCTGAAAGAAAGGTGTCTGTACCATTGAGCATATTCTAGGGAGACGGCAGAACTAACAGAGCAACCGTTCTGGGTGTTTTCATACATCCATCTGGATGCCATCCAGAGGGACCTTGA
>NW_010272566.1:0-596 GCF_000690775.1 Eurypyga helias
GCAAACCCCAGCCAACGACTCGGTCGCGGGGCAACACCATCTCCTTCCCTCGTTTTCCTTAGGGACCGGAGGCAAACCCTCCCGGGTTTTCCAACACCACCATCTCTCCAAACCCACCAACCAGAGCAAACGGCAAAGGAAAGGTCCCAGCCCCAGGAGGGACTTTTGTGGGAGGCTGGGTCCGCGCCTGCCAGCCGATGGCTTCTACCTGCTCACACTCCTTGTAACTTGGGTGGGAAACGGCTTATTTTGGTACAACCCGGCTTTTGTAAGGGTAGACTTTACCACAGACGGTTCCAGTTCACAACGGAACTTTCGAACGGATTACTTGGCAGCTGAGGGTCCGTGAAGCACGTGGCCAATTCAGACATGGGGACGCGGAGCTGCCGGCGGGGTCGGCGTGCGACTGGCGTTCGCGCGGGTCCGGGAACTGAACCCCAACCGCGGAAAACACCCGGTACCAGCCGGATGCTCTTCCCTGAATGGCGTTTTCCATTTCCACGTGTCCTGCTTGTACCGGCTGTTACGGGTTAAAAACGTCCTACATAAGCACAGACCTTAATACATAAAAATACAGGGCTTTTTTCCCTTCTTTC
>NW_010272566.1:639-2182 GCF_000690775.1 Eurypyga helias
CCACAAACACTTTGTGGCCTTTTTTATTTTTTCCCTTCCCCTGTGTGACGAAACACCTCCGTAAACCCTCCGATCCCTGCTGTGGGACTTCAGTTTTCCATAAAACAGCCTCGCACCCGTACCGACGGCGGCTAAACTGGCGCTGGACACACGTAACGCTGGTTCCGAACGTACGGAACGTGATCCCGATCGTTCAGCCCTGCCGTTGCGGGCGTTTTGGGTGCGTAATGAGGGACGTTTCCGCACCGCACAAGCACTTCTAATCGTTTCATGAGGAAGAAGCCAAACCCCCTCCGCCCAAGACGACCCAGGGGACCGCGCTGCTCGTCACCGTGATGGGAGCGTAAACCAGCATCTTCCCTTTCCCTGGAGATGAGGTGTGCGGCTCTAAGCTTATTCCGGGCCAAAACACAACGTGGAGGTCAAACCCCTTTGGAGGAGGGAGATCCTTTGACCTGGGTTTACTTCCCGAAACCACTTTCCCCTCGTGGCCGTGCCTACCTGTACGGAAAGAGACGGACTGAGGCAGACGTGAGGCGCTCCGATTGCAAATAAAAAAAAAATCTTTATTGCATCTTAGAAGCAAGTTTTTTTTTAAAAAAAAAAAAAAAGAAAAAAAAAGGAAGATTTTCCATGCACTGAATCCATCCAAGTACCTACACCCTTGGGACTGTCACCAAAACCGATGAACGTTCTACGACATCGACTCTACGCTACGCAGTTCCTACTCCGTACACGTGTAAACAACGGTTATCTCTTCTACTGGAATAGCAATTACTCCGTAAGGTCCCTCCAACCATGGCAACGACCTCCGCATGGGGTTTTTTTTTCAATCCGTCCCTTCGCTCCTCGCCACTCCCCCAAGAGCGGGCAGAGCGGAGCCGAGAGCGGCGAGACGCGACGGTGCGGGAGGACGCAACAGAAAAACACGTCGTTGGCTGGTTTTTGCGTCTGCTGAGCGAGACGTTTACGGGTAGGCAGGGCCCAACAGATCGCCTGCTCCGAGGACAGCGTCCCCCCGCTACGTCTCGTCTCGGGGGTTCCCTTTCTGGCTTTAAGGCACTTGGTTTTGTGTATTTTCTCTTACCTCGCTAGGTGTTAAATGACAGGGATCGCACTTGGCTCGCACGCGGCCTCCCCATCCCCAGTTCCTCTCTGGATACCAACAATTCCTAAGCTTACTGAAGTCATTCCAAAAACGTTAAAGAAATTCGGGGGCGGGGGAGAAAGGTTCGTGGAAAAATATTTTAGAAAGTCATCTTTGGAGATCATTGACTGCACGTACGATGTACACTACCTTATCGAAAAAAACATTCCTAATATATATATATATATTTACACACACATATATATATATATAAAATATTAAAATGACTAACAGATATTCAAGGAAAGGCCAAGAACCTAAACCAATGGATATTAAATAAATTAACGGTCTATCAGATACAGAAAAAAATAATCCCAAAAAAAACCCCCCAGTAATCAAACGCAGTAATTGTTCCCATTCCCATCCCGTAACCGACCCAACAGATCGGCGCCATCG
>NW_010272566.1:2413-77635 GCF_000690775.1 Eurypyga helias
TCGTTAGGGATCTCTAATTGTTCGTCGCACACCGTCGCCTTCCCCGTCCTCTTCCCCTCCCTTCGTGGCACGTCGGCGTCCGGGTGACCGCGTCTCAGACGGGGCAGCGGCTGGGGGGAACACGCAGAACCCACCGCGGGCTCTCCAAGCGCTACGTCCGGATACGGACCGCGTGAAAAGCCAAAGGTTCTACAGGGACAGCAGGTTGTGCTTATGTGCTTCCCTCCCGTGAAGTCCCCCGCCCGGCCGGGAGACGTGGAAGTGGGCATTTTTAAACGGAAATAATCAGCCATTTGGGGGAAAAACGCCCCTCCCCGCCCGCCTCACCATCGCCACACCGACTGGCCTCGTGCTAACGCCGCTTCCCGAACGACGGCTCTCCTGCAGGAACGCGGCAGCAGTCCCGCCGAAACCGCTTCGACGACGCGGCGCTCCGCCGCTCGGGTCCCCGCTGACAGAATCCCAGCAGCAGAAAAGGTAGGAAACGCTCTTTTGTTCCCAAGGAAATTCCCATTCACGTCAGATTTCCGCTGATGGGTCAAGGTAACTCTGAAAGAAACCGTTTTGTTTGAAGGCAAATATTGATCACGGTTTTGTTCAAAACCAAAAAAAACCACAACAACGGAAAAACACCAAGGGCCTTGTTCTCCGCCAAACGAGCGCTTTGTAAGAAAACAACAATGGTTTCTAAAATATATCCTGTGTGGTCTCTTAAAAGCGAATTATCAAAAACCATTTTTTTCCCAAAAATAAATTAGATAATTAAAAAAAAGTCTTTTCCAGCATAGCTGGACATTAGGCTGTCCTCACCGAGCCATTAGTATTGCTGCTTTTCCCAAAATTTGGGTCATTTTTTTCAAACCATATTTCAGCCAGCTGTTGCGTGGACCCATAGGTCGAAGCTTTGGACCCCAAGCACATTTTGTACTGTTTTGGATCAAGATTAGGGTCACAAAAAACAGGGTGATGCACATGGACCACTCCAATTTCTTGGCTTCGGAAAGTTTTTAAGCCAGCTTGAATGACTTTGTTGAACAGGTCTACGTCTTCAAGGCCCCAGCCCTGGATGGAGACATCGAAGCCACCTGCTCGAATAAGATCACCTTTGTAAATACAGGTAATGCCAAAGCCGTAGTTCCTCCAGAAACCTGTTTTCTGGGTGAAGGCAAAATGATTGTCACTGGGAACTTTTCCACTATAAACAATCTTTGGATCATACTGGCTAAAAATGATGGGAAAGTATACTTGTTGACCCAAAACCGTGTTGGCTCTACAGCGCTGGAGGAATTCCGTGGTAAGCACTAAGTCAACGTCGCAGAAGAAAAGTAGCGACTCGTTCTGGAACTGGGAGGATCCAACTTCCAGAGCCAGCGCCCTCGAGAACTCCCCCGAGACCGGTAAAACCTGCATGTCGGCCTTGGGGTATCTGGAGCGGTAATCTCTCATCAGCTCGATCTGCTTCGCTTTGTCAGGGTTGGAGTTGGAATTGAAAAGCAGGACCACCAGCTTGACGTTCTGGTTTGGAATGAGGCACGTCTTCTCAAAATTCCCCATGAACCTCGCAAACATGTCAAAGCGTCCGGAGAGAGGAATCAGGATGTTGATCTTCTTGTCTTTGAGTTCCTTCCGCTCTACTTTCGATCGGCTGAGCTGGAAGGGAACAAACATCTTCAGCGAGTTGGAGAGGAAGGACAAGGACCCAGAATCCTGGTTGATTTTGCTGGCCAGCTCTTTGGCGTCCATCTCTTCGTGTTCCATGAACTGGATCTTGCTGAAGGTCTGCTGCAAGTACGCGTGCCTCCGGACGGGGACGGTCATCTTCTTCCCCTTGTGCTTCTTGTACAGGAGCAGCAAGTCAAGAACATACTCAGCTCCGTACATCGGATTGACTCTGCGATAGCCATACTGTATCTCCTTGAAATCTATGATCCTCCCCCGGGTCTTCGCGTTGGCGTTGATCATCTCCATCACCTGCATAACAATGTCATCCAACGCTTCACGCTGAGAAGAGTCCATTCCTCTCCGAGGGGGCTGCCCGTCGGCACCCGAATACAAATACTTTCCTGTAAGAAACTCCCACTCCAAGATTTCTTCCCGGTGGCGGGGCTGGAATCGCATGAAGGAGGGCGGCATCCCCAGCTGCAGGTCATCCTTGTGGATTTCGGTATTGCTGTATTTGCTCATCAGGACGATCTCCCGGTGCAGCTGGACGGTCCGGTGGCGCAGCTCTGCTATCTTGCGGCTCAACATGTAGCTGTGGAGCCTGTACTGGTACGGGGGGTTCTTATTGGGGTGCAGCGTTATAGCTCTGTGTATTTTGCTGTTCCTCAGGTCTCGGATGTAGCCTTTTTTGTTCTGCTCATAGTTCTCATAAAACAGCTGCTGCATCTGGAAGAGAGAAAGGAGAAGTTAGCGTCCCGGCAGCGCTGCCCCTGTGAAAGTCAGCCCAGGCAGTCCCCACCGGGAGAAAATTCCGCCTCGCTCGCAGGGCCAGGCGGCTTTTCAGTAAGCTGTTCTTGGTTTTAGGCACAGGTTGTAGCCATCCCAGCTGCTATTCAAGGAATTAAGAGGATTATTCATTGTAAACTGGCGAAAGAAACATCTACCGTGGATTTGGGATTACTAGGCCCGTTCTAGATATCACCAAACAACTGAGCAGCGAGTAGGCTGGAAGCTCGTTTTTTCACGTGGCATCACCAGGAAAAAAAAAACATGAAGCGTTCACCACAAAAACTTACTGTCTGCTTCCCAGGGTCTTTAATAATAATAAGAGTATTAGTAATAATAATAACGAACAATAAAAGGATGCCATGTACATAGTAAGCAAGTATGACGACACCTTTTCCAATACACCCCAACGCTGTTTAGCCATTAAAAATCCCCCTTGCTGAATGTCAAGATGCCAGATATGTTATCTCAAGTTGTACAGGGCAAAGCTACAGTTCTCCCGTCATTTTAAAATGTCAACAGAGAGCAAAATACACCCGAGATGCCCAGCAGTGCTTCCAGAAGGCAGGTAACACCGGGTGCGTGGGTACGCTAGAGCGAAAGCGTCCTTAAAGTGGAAATTGTTGGCTCAGAAGGAGAGCGTAGCGAGCTAAGATTAGACTCATGAGCCTTACAGAAAGGCAGGGCTTAAGAACAGCCAACAAACCAGCTTTACAGTTTTCAGTAGCCGATATAATGAAAGGCGTGCACAAACCAGGATGATAACGTGGAAAATAAGCTGGAAAAAATAAAAGAAAAACCTGAGAAAAACCAACGCTCAAGGCCAAGGATGTAAACCAGCCTAGACAACAGACATGGAAAGGATCACGGGCTGATCCTGCGTCACGACACGGGTGTCATCAGCCTGCCAGAGGAGCTGACACAACAGCTTCACTCCGCACAGCGCCCAGCCCACGTGACAATTCGCTGTCGGAGACGCAGTCAATAAGGCACGTGTAAAGCAGCGAAGATCTGCAAAGAGCCAAACTCCCAAGGATGAGGAGAAGCGAGACTGACTCGAATAGGACAGCAAGCGCACAGCGCGCTGATGCCAGGCACGGAAAGGGCCCTTCAACAGGCAGCGCGAGCGATCCTGCTCGGACCCGGCAGAAGGCCCGTTGTACAGGCCCTCGGTCGCATTTTTCCCATTACCACGGACAGATGCTGAATCAAAGGAATAAACTTCCACCTGGGTTTGATTGCGGCTATCTTCCCAAACCAGATGCGCGCCTGCTGGACGGCGGGATGCCGCGTGTCAGCGAGCGGAGACGGCGCGCGGGGATGTTAATCTGAACAAACGCCACTCACTGCAAAGGAGGGAGGGAGAAATTGCAGACAGGACGGACCTTTTTTTTCACGGGTCAGCACCAATCCCCCAGCCCTTCTCCTATCCTGCTCAAGTCCACCTTCTCTCCGCCCTCCAGCCGCGATTCCTGCCGCCTGTCAGAGGCCCCTCTTACCACGCGGTCCCACGCCGCGGCGCAGCCCGGGGCGAGCAGCTCGGCGACGGGCTCTTGGCAAGCCCCAGGCGATGTCCAGACGTACATCCCTTCAGCAGTCCCGCGAGATGTGAGCGCTGCAGCCTGAGGTCAGTCGGTCTGGCGCTCCGCAGAGTTCTCCAAATGGCACGGGCCTCAGGCTTTCCCCAGAAGCATGTTTTTCCACTCACCCAAACCCCGTTCTTCATCTGTATCCCTATGTTGTTTCCTCTACTGACAGCACTTCATTTTTTGTCCTCTTTGAACCTTGCTGCTTCTGTTAAGGGCTGGAGGAGACCTCAAATCACACTTAGGGTCAGTCCTGCCAGCACGGTGTTCTGCACAGCAGGAACAAGACCAGTCCAACACCGCAGGACCCACACGTGTATCTTTAATGACTCCACTGACTTATCCTCCCTATAGATACACGCAGAAATATATATCCATATAGAAATACATATAGAACTATATAGTTTTACATAAAGGGGTGTTAAATGCATATGGTAACTGACATTTTAACTACAACACTACTATAGGCACAGGCTTTCCCAGGAGTATTGTGACATTAGACAAAAATTCTTAAATCATGTCATTAGGCAGCGATTATTTAAAGGAAAATTGACAACAGGACCTAATTTCAAATCTTGTTTTCAATTTATAAGAAAACAAAACCAAGGCCGTGCAGCCTGGATGCATTTACTCCATTTATGGCCATCTAGGGCATTCTGAATCAGCTGCAAGGGGAAACCATGAGAAGCAGAACGGCTTTTCGGTTACACAACTAAATCTTAATGGAATACCGATGGGTAGGAAAATGTTATGAAACTTCCCAGTGGAAGTAAAGATACGAACCCTAGGAAACGGCCCTAAATAAAGTTAACTCGCTCCTTTCAGGCTCTGGCTTGCCACGCAGGAGTAGCCTCTTGGCCGGGCTGGTTAACTTCAGAACTTCTACTACTGCTTTTCGCCAATTCCGCAAACCAGCTACCTTGAAAAATCAACTGAAAATAAACCAGATCTCAGCAAGACTTTATGGCGCTTCAGCGCAAAGCAGTTTACAACTGAAACGCCGACGAGCCACCACCTTGCTCCAGACAAAAAGGTGACGAGTGTTACCGAACCCCGCGCTCCGGCCGACCCTGCGGCGCAACTAACGAGAGGCCCCGCAGCAGCCAGGCGTTGGTGTAATCCTGTTTTTCAGCAGAATGCCTTGCACGGCTGGCACTGCCATTGTTTGTCCTGGGAAGCCTCCCCCTCTCCCGCTCCAGCACCCCTTGTCTCCTCGCATTCAGCGAGCTGCAGCAGGCAGGGGACGTGCCAGCAGCCCTACCGCCCGTCCGGGCGCCAAGGTGTGCCCCACATCGGTGGGGAACCCACGGAAGGGTATGGGAAGGGGTTAATCAGTTCCATACAGAGACTGCGATGACTTACAAACTATTTTTGCGCAGCGGCATGAAGTACTGCCAGCGAAGTCCGAGCGGCCAGAGGCCAACAGAGCAACTTAGCCCTTCCTGGGCCGTGCGGACGCTGCCCCAGCGCTGCGACGCCCACGGGATCTCCTTCCCGACAGGGAGCCCCACATCGGTTGTGTTTTCTCACCCACATCTGAAAAACTCGAAAGAAGTTTTGCAGATGGAGTCGCCTCCACAGTTTGACAGCTCCACCAACATTAATTGGCTTAAACACTAACTAATTGGCGGCGCTAGACCTGGGCATTGGGGTCAATTACTCACAAGGGCGATGCCCAACTGTCGCCCATCACGGTTACCGTAGGGTTTTTGGGTCCAAAACACTACGCTAAACATCACCTTTTAGCCCACAGGCTTTCAGCTCTACGCAACACTGGAAAGCCGTAAGGAAGACAAAAAAATCCTAATTACCTCGTGTACATTGTTAACGAGAGATTGGTGGGTGAAAGAAGATGACAGAGTAAGTAATACCTGTGATTTGTTTGTTGCTCCCACACAGCAGCCATCAAACACAGACACGGGGAGCGACACAAGCCCGCCCAACAGACCTTAGGTGCAACCTTCCCCATGCCCGTTACCAGCCTCCTGCGAGCTGAACTCTTGCAAACTCTTCTTTCAGTGAAACAGGTTACTCTAGGATTCTTCCTGAAAAAAGGACCTTTCATGGATATTAATTTTGCAATGATTATATTCTAAGCATGCTTTATTCTAGTGCGGAGCACTGAGAGCGTAGGGATACAAAGAAGTGCTACTCTTTATTGACCACTATTTACTCTAGACCTGTTGAAGCCTTAAAAACCCTAATGTTCCCCAAACCATTAGAGACTGAATGTTTAAACTGTGGTACAGCTGTTGTGGGCACTGCTGGCTCGTGTCCAAAAGACCAACTGAAAGGAGAGAGTGTTACGTTCTTCGTTTTAAATGAAGAAGTCTTTTGCAGGCCAAAAAAAAGTGTACTGGAGAAAATGGACTTTAAAAATAAGACCAGTTTATGCAGAAACTGGCCCGCAGCCACGGATTAGCCCCTGAGGGCTTTCTCTCACAGCTCCAGATTGTACCAGCGCAGCCCAGAAAATGCAGCCCCACAAGTCTCCTGAAAAGCAATCGTGGACAAGACATGTTGATGGCAGGCTGCGAAACGCCCAAGATGTGCTTTAATTACAAAGCCCAACTCATTAAAAGCGCGAAGGATGGCTAACGTCACCTAGTGCCGAAGGACCTCACGCAGGAGGAGATGAGCACGCGGGTCCCTCTCCGTGGCCGGTGCAAGGCTGCTCTCCGACGGGAGGAACGTGGGTGCCGGGTCAGCCCTTACCCTGCCCCACGGCTCTGCTGCCAAAACTCGGGATGCTCGGCCCCGACTCCTCCTCACTCCTCCTTCCAGAGGTGCAGCCGTAGCGGTGCAAGGGGGCAGTTCCTGCCCGTTGGTGAAGTGAAACGAAGGGTGTTTTGCGCTCACATCCCAAGTAACTGTATGAAATAACTGCAGCTGCACCAACAGCTTTGCCATTTCCGAGTGATTAACCAAAACCGATCACGCGTTTTCTGGTTTGTAAATCACTGATACAGCTGAACTGATAAAGCATTTTGCATGGAGACTCAGCAGAAAGGAGCATCGGGTCTTCGTTCACTGCTGAATTGTCTGTGGTGGAGGGGGAGACTGCCGTGACCCCCTTGGATACAACTCTGTGTATTCACAGTTCTTATTAGCGATAAGCTTTCCGGTTTAAATCCTGATCCCGCAGCTAACCCCTGGCATGACTGAAGTCGCTCCTGGGCAGAGGTGTTATGGTGGAGACAGACACAGGGAAGTGATGGATAAACACTCACTTCCAGTGAACTTGGCCACTCGTTCATCCCTCCCCAACTGCCACTACAGGAAAGGCCACTCGGCACTGGGAGATCAGAATTCCCTCTCAGCTGACAAGGGAAGCCCTGAGCTCCGGAGCACAATCAAATGTGATGCCTCAGATACGTTACTTTTCTCACAAATTTCATCATGTTTAAACTGAAAGAGGGTAGAGTCAGATTGGATGTAAGGAAGAAATTCTTCCCGGAGAGCGTGGGGAGGCACTGGGACAGGTTGCCCAGAGAAGCTGTGGATGCCCCATCCCTGGAAGTGTCCAAGGCTGGATGAGGCTTGGAGCAACCTGGACTAGTGGAAGGTGTCCCTGCCCATGGCAGGGGGGTTGGAACTGGATGATCTTTAAGGTCCCTTCCAACCCAAACCATTCCATGTACCACTGGTTCACATTTGCTTTGGTTCATAAAGAGGGGTAAGAAAATGAGGGGTAAGAAAACTGGACCTCCTGAACAGCCAGTACTCCAAATTTCCACAGCAGACTTCGAGCAAAGCAGAGGCACATCCAGCTGTGATCACCGCGACCTCCGAGTGCGGTAACTCCAGGCCTGCTCTGGAGCAAGGAGTGTGTTTCTACTAAGTGAAACAGCGCCTGCCTCCTCCAGAGCCTCGCAGTGCCTTCCGCACTGCTCTCCTCTCCAAAGTATTCAAGAAAGCAAGCCAAGTATCAAGCACAGCAAACTCAAGGTCATTGAATTCCCAAGGAACCCGTCAATTAGGAACATTACTGCTGGAGTTCAACTTTTTGTTAACCATACCAAGTAGCTGTTTAATTAAACAACTGCCCTTCTCCCAAACCTTTCTTGTTTAAGCAAGTAGAAGAGCTTAAGAATTACTTATTCATTTACAGTCTCTCAAACCAAGTAGCCTTTAGAGTATTCCCAGCTTGGCAACAGAAAAGGAGAAAACCTACAAAATAAACGCGTCTTCCAAAGTGGCATCCCGTTCTTCACCTCCGATCTTGAGCTGGATAACCTCATTACCCAAAACCCACACGTGGGAGCAATCCACAGCACTTGGGAACTGAGATCCTCCAGCTACGAAGCAGAGACCTTCCCTCCCCCCGGCCCTGCATTACACTAAGCTTCATCCTCCTGGTCTAAACGAGGCTACAGGATCCCGGTCTCCTATTAGTCATGAAGCGAGGAGCCCTTCCTTAGTCTCCCCTGTTCTGGGTAAGCGGAATCAGACCTGCTGTGAAAAGAGAAGACAGACCAGTGCAATCACCTAACGCTCTCGGATCGCTGCTCACTCACTGAGACATCCTTCCCCTTGGGTGTACCTGGACACAAACCGCACAGATGCCATCGTCCACTCCACAAAGCCCGGAACTTTCTCTAGAGACACAGATTTATGTTTTTAAAGCACAAACCCGAATATAACCTGAAAGTCTTTTGTACCTTAGGAGAAACCCGATGCAACAGAACGTGCCATTTTAGGATATTTAGATTTAACTGCGCAAACCTTCGGAGAGCTGGATGCAATTACAGGCTGTGCTTCCAAAATGTTCTAACAGAAACACAAACAAATAAAACACCACTAAATATTAGCAAATGTTCTATCCTGCGGCTACTAAAGAAGCAGACTATCAAAGGTGCTAATTACTAATTATCATTGCTATTGCTTGAGAAAGCGTGGTCCAAATTTGGTTCTAATATAATTTTCAACTAGCTCTCCCTTGCTCAAGTTCAGGCTCTGACCCACGGGGCAAATGATTCAGCTCTCCCTCCACAGCATGAGAGGGACAGCCTCTGTCCCAGATCCAAGGAAAACCAGGAATACAGCGACTCGCTGCCGATCTGTTCATTTAAAGGCCAGACTTGGGGATGATGCCAAATTACTTGCCCACCGAATATACTGTGCCTCGGGAGTTCTTTTCCTTGTTGTCAACTCCACACTTTCAGTCTGCAGTGCAGGCAAAGGACCAGAAAAACTTGGTTTTCATTATGACTTTCAACAGGCCCATGAAAGAAAGAGCCGCAGCCTTGGAAGTCTGTATCTGCTCTTTCTCATGCAAAGCGTTAAGATTTCCAAGGAGCAGCACATGACCCTTGGAGGGTAGTTTCTTGGAGATGATGAGCAGAAAGCTTTCTGACACCCTGGCAAATGTTTTTCTGGATGCTGGAAACGGAGTTGGAGGGATGCAGTCTCCTCTGAGCAGAGACTACAGAAGAGAAGACCTCTTCTGGACTGCTGCGTGATTTTCCACCATGTGTTCTCAAGAGGCAGTAATGTAATCATTTAGAAATAGTTTTGTCCATGGAATTCAAAGATTCCTATTTGGGAGCTACTTTCCACATCCAGTGGTTTTGTAAGAGTTGCAAGCCATGATGGATGACGAGCCTTTGTGGTCCCAAAACACTTGGCAAGGCTACCACATGCTGCTAACGGGTGGGTGGAGAAGAAACCCTCTGCTCGGAGAAGCTGCAGCTGCAGCCTGGGCATCCACCCACCGGCTCAGCATCAGCCCAACATCAGAACCAGAGCCGGAGCAGCACAGCCTCTCCGCCAGACCGGCCGGGGACAGCAGCGATTCCGTACCACGCGCCACACCAGGTCTCTGCCCACACCAGCTCCTGCAGGAACGCCGGAGGAAGGATGAGCCCCGGTGGATCTGGCAGCTGGATCCAGCCCCTTCAGCCTCACCCACATCACCAGCACAGCTTTCTTTTTGGTCAGGAACCCCCTGAAACACGGAGCCAACGTCACAGCAACGGGCTGGGGCTGAAGGACAGTGCTGGAGCAGCTGCATCAGCGCAAAGCTCTAAATCCCTCTGAGCCTTCCCAGGAGATTACTGTGAATTTAATTAGGCAAAGATTTGGCCTCACAATAGCTGTTGCTGCAGCTCTTCCCTGGGTGTAAAAAGGTGGGGGTGTGTCGTAAAAAACCAGACTCGTTTTCAAGACTTTTGGCTTAAGCAACACTGTTTTAGATGAGGAAGGACACAGCTCCCTGGTTTATGGCAACAGGCCATAGGCTTGTGTCAGGAATACATTTTTTGGAAAGGGATGAGAGGGGAGCTGGGAACGCTGAATAAAATCCCCAAGACAAGGCCAACTGCTGAAGTTCCCGTGTCAAAGCCCTTCGGACTGGCAGTACCAGGAACAGTCACAAAGTGACAGAGCGTCTTTCACAGCAGTGTTTAGAAATCCGTCTGCTTTACGCTCTCCTAACAACCAATGGTAAGACCACTTCTCTGCCGGCAGCATCGCTATCGGCGAGTGAAAACTGACAGAACACTGGGAATATATTAGATATCTGATTTCCCTGCTAGCGAGCCCTCCTCCCAGCTGCCACAACAGCCACTCCCGTGGGTGCTGCTGCGCTGTGCCTCTGCCAGGCGAGAAGCTGGAAAAAGGGACATTGTCCAGGACACGCTCCTGAAACCTTAGCCCCTTCCGGTGGTGATCCGTCCTACGAGGTGGGAGCTGCACACCGCATCGTGCTGGTGGGGATGTCTGAAACGCAGAGCAAGCTAGCAATTAAATAAACTCCAAAAGCGGGTCATTCCATCCTCTTGGCCTTGCTGGATCCACCTGGACATGCTGGATCAATGCTCGGCTCCGCTCACGTCTCACCAGCGTCGCCTGGTTTGCAGCAGCGCAAAGAGCAAGGTGACAGCTGAATCCAGGGCATGCGATGAACTACCCATCAGCCCCCCAAAAGCAGAAAGCCCCCGAGCGAGGACCACAGCCTCCCCCCGCTCACCGCTGCAAGGCCGGTGCCGTTGTCGCCCGCTGCTGAAAGCTGGTCTGCTCCAAGGGGGAAGGGAGCCGGCAGCACCGGGGGCAGCAGGATGCCCCTCCAAGGCATCCAGCAATGGCGCAGGATCTCCCTCCGCGACCCCCTGGCTGCTTCTCCTAACTTAATCTGGATTTAAGGAACATTTTTCTCCTCGTTAGTAGAAAATCAGAACAAGCCCTACAGCTCCTTACAAACTCCCGCCGTACGAGTGCGCGACACAGGCGGATGGTTTCGCTGCTCGTGCGAGCTCCGTTCGGTTCTTCATCTCCCATCTGGTTTCTCAGCCAGAACCACCATTTCTGGAGCTGGTTTGAAGCCCGTCTGCAAGGGCCTGGACTCAATCACCAGCTCGTTTCACACGGGGAGCAGCGCAGGATGACAGCTTGCAGGGTTCACTGAAGCCGCGCAGCATTGTTCCGAAGCGCGCGTTTTAAACGCGTGCTCATACTGGGTTTTGCCAAAAGAATTGTTTAATGATTGCTCAGAAGAGGGGAGGGAAATAAAGCCACAAACCCTTGTTTTATGTGGAGAAGCCACATGTTTCAGTCAGCCCGTGAGGATCCTACAGCTGAGTCCTGGCCCTGGGATGGTGAAGAGCATCGTGCGGGAACGCTGGTGCTGCAGACAGAATTTCCACAGGGATTGCGAAAGTGGTTTTCTTCCACTCCTATCATTACCACGCGGGACCTAAAGCCTGCCCTCTGTTCTGCGCCGAGTTTAAAAGCAGAATCTGCCCTTTGTCTCATGGCTGGAAAACATATGTACACCGTCCGGCGTAGACGTGGCACTGCCAAAACCATGCAGCGACAAAGTCTCTGCCTCCAGGAGTTCTGCTGTCTGAAACACGTGCAAGGCACAGTAGTGTGGCTATAAAAGACCCAGCTCCTCGACAGACGAGGGGATCAGCAGAGGAAGTTTGCCCACTCAGAGGGCTGGTGATTGATCTCTCAAGAATTTGACTTGCATGCCCCGTATGTCAAAAGCCCCATAAACCGTATGTTAATAGCTCTAACTGCAAAGGTCACCTATTTTTATTACTTGCTCTATTGAAGCACAAGGGATAATTACTTAAAATAAGGCACGTTTTAGGAGAAAGTAGCGATTTACTAATATGAACTGCAGCCTCATTTGGACGGGGTTTGCAGGGTGGGTGCAGATTCAACACCCTGGAAAGAAAAGTGGGGAAAGAAGGGGAAAAAAGCAGTGAAAGAAAGGAAAAGCACAGGTTTGGGAGCAACCCATTCCTCTGCAGTTTCATGTACGTTCTGAACTAGAAGAAAGGCAGCATCTTTCTAGGCAGCTGCAGCTTTTATTGTCCTCCTGTCAGTGGAACAACTTTCTCATTATTGAAACGAGCTGTCAGGCAGACTGGCATTTCCCTCCTCACCGTGTCCAAGCTAGCCCGTTCGTTCAAATATGGTTAAAGATTTCACGGAGTGTTGCTGGCTAACTGTATATGGTCTGAGGTTTTCTGGAAGTTTGCTGTCTGGCAGAGTTTGGAAAAGTCACAGGCAGTGTAACCCTGCAGCGGTGTAACCCAGTGCCTCTTGGGTTACACACAGCCTGTCAAACCCAGGGGCTCACCTCCGAGCGGGTGTGTTTCAGCTCCGCTGACGTATGCCATCCATCATCCAGCTCTGACAAACAGAATACGCAGCTCCTGCTTTTGTAACGCCCTGAGTTAAAGCTGGAGATGTGGCTACCGATAAAGGCAGTTATGCTGAATGTAAGTGCATTAGCCACCATTAGAACTGTAAAGGTAAAAAAGAAATTAAACGCTGCCTCAGATATTCCCAAGCTTGGGGAAGGATTTGCTATTCACACCACACGCTGAGCTCCCTTTGGAACATTAGTCACGCACACACGAAGAGCTTTTTAATCCTTTCCGAGCGTTTTCTCTCTTCCTCTGCTTCCAACCTGGAGGACCCTTTGTTCTGGTGGCTGTGACCAAGCTGTCCCAGCTGAAGTTTCGGGAGAGCAGACCTGGCTCCAAAACCTGTGCCACAGGTTCCAAAACCTGTGCCCGTTACCTGCAGCCACCGCTGCTGGGTCCCTCCAGCACCCTCCAGGTCTCCGCTCGCACTCACTCAGTGCGTTCTTTCTCTTCCCTCCCCCTCGAAGGCTGCAAATCCAAATCCACAGGGGCTCCAAATCCAGACCCTCTGGATCTGGAACCTAGGCAGCCTGAAGGTAACATTTTCATTAGTGACTTACCCTCATCCCATGGACGCTTTTTACTCATCTGGGAGACAGAGGCAACAGGAGGAGCAGGGAAACATGGAGAACTTCCAGGTGGATTTGACCGCTGGAGTCGCATTGCTTTGGGAAACCTTGTGGGTGCTCGACGCTGCTGAGCACGATGGAGAAAGGCAGGGAGGGAGGAAAAGCCATCACCGAGAAAGGTTTGGCCAACAGATGGAGAAGCTGGTGGAGTTGGCAGCTTCGTCCACCAAACAGCGATGCCTTGTCTGCTTATGACCCATTTTTAGTTGTTGATTGAGGACATTTCAGGGATTTGACTCATGAATAGCAAATGACTTCGGCTGAGTTTGCCAAAAAGCCTTCTCCTTGCTGCAGGAAGGCAGGGCCTGCTTTGAAGTAGCTCCTGAACCAAGACAATTTACAGCCTGACAGCTTAAAGCTGCATTGAAACGGGTACTCGTTTCCTCGGGGCGTTATAAATCGCCGCGGTTCAGACGCAGGCGGGCCACCGGCCCAGGAGGGCAGGGTGCATGGATGGGGACTGTGTTCTTCTGCTGTCCCACCACGGCACGTCCACCCGGGAGCCAGAGCCCTTCAATGGGGCTTTCAGAGGGACACACAGGACTACTTTCTGCTGCGTCTGCCTGAGTGCTCGTCTGAGATATACTTGTGTCATCTGAACTGCAGGTTGTTCCCGAGTTCAGTGCGGTTTTGAGACGGAGCTAATAAGGGCTCTGACGTGAACCCAATGAGCAAATAGGTGCGCTCCCAGCCGGCTCTAAAACCACTGCGGAGGGCAAGTTTCGGTAAAGCGGCTCAGCTGGCGGCAGAGGGACACGTTCCCCATGGCTGACTCACTCAGCCCTGGGGGCACCAACACTCTATTCGCATCTTAAAATATCAATACTGTTCAACACAGCTCCCCTGGCAAGGCCTGGAGGCACCCAGAGAGCTCAGGGTAGGAGGAAGGCTGTCACTCCACTCAGGGATATCTCTCAAGGACATGCTCTACAGCACCAACCTGCTTTGGGATGCCAAATCCACCATTATCAGTATTTTTCTCTAGGTCCTGGAGAAGAAGCTAGGCACGTACCCCAGGATTCTCACCCCTCATCTCATGGCTGTTTTGCCCATTGCTGTTTGGGGTTTTCGAGCAGGGTGCTGGACCCCGCTTCTCATCGAGCCATGCCTTTGCCTCGCCTTGATGCGAACACCAAATTCCAATACAATCCACCCACCCAAAACAGATGTTAGAAACCTGTCTCTCTCTCTTTGGCTGTCCTCTGAGGTCTGGCCTCCTGTCAAACGCCTGAGGGGATGGTTTTCTTTCTTATTTTTAAGGCAATGGTAATATGTTCAAAGGGGTTTTTTTTCTGTTTGGAGAAGGCAAATCTACACCTGGTCCAGAACTGCTTCAATACACACCAGTGAGTAAGAACCCTCTGTCTCCGAGGGAAGTTTGACCTCTTGGCTTGCAAAGCACTTGTTTTCTACCTTTACAGAAATTTTAACAGCTAATTCAATAGTGCCACAGGAACAAGGGTGACAAATCCAGTACCTGAAGGAGTCATACAGGAAAGCTGGGGGGTACTTTTTACAAGGGCCTGTAGTGACATGACAAGGGGTAATGGGTTTAAATTCAAAGTGAGGAGGTTTAGATTGGGTATCAGGAAGAAATTCTTCCTGGAGAGGGTGGGGAGGCACTGGGACAGGTTGCCCAGAGAAGCTGTGGATGCCCCATCCCTGGGAGTGTCCAAGGCCAGGCTGGATGAGGCTTGGAGCAACCTGGTCTAGTGGAAGATGTTCCTGCCCATGGCAGGGGGATTGGAACTGGGTGATCTTTAAGGTCCCTTCCAACTCAAACCATTCTGTGATTCTATCAATTCCCACTCTATTCAGGCTGCCATATTTCTATTCATCAAACTGTCAAAAGAGAACTTTTACTTCCCCCCTGGTACTAGATTTGCTTCTACAGGTCTTTCAGCCAGAAGAATACAGAGACAATCTCCTGGGCATTCTGCTCTCCATGGAAACAGTGCACCCTTACAATACTTCCCACAGACAAAAGAGGAGCAAAGGATGAGCAAAGGGAGAAGGAGAGAGTGGAATGGAGAAGGCACAACAGCAAACCAGAAGAGGCACGTTCGCAGCACCACTGTGTTGTTTTACAGTACTTCCTAAGCAAGATGCTCCTTTCGGGTACTTTATGTCCTACAAAAACCTCAGAACATAACAGCAGTCTGTGTTGCGCAAAGATGCAAGATGGAAAGCATTATACTAACCTTCAAATGTAGCTCAGGGGCCTGGTGCATCACAGGCTGTTTAGTATTAGCATTATCCAGAAAAGCTCTGAAAAATGCATTGCAGGATATTGAAGAAATCTATATCCGGATATTAAAACTAGTATTCCGTAAACTGCTAGGAGTGACTATCACAATATGGTCAGACCACAAGCTTAATGAAGCCTAGGAAATAAAGCACTGTGACTAATTTGAAGCACATTAAAAGAAATCACATACAAACTCCACTAAATCCATCAACTCGGAGAGGATCCTTCGTCTTGCTTGGGCCGGGTGAGGAGACAGACACACGTGATTTACACAACATGTTGGATCGCTCCTTGCTTTATGTTGATTTTCAACAAAAGTACTGCCTGTTCCCGAGGTCTAGGATTTCACACTCGGAGGATTTCTAAGAAAAAGCTTTTACGGGTGGAACCGAGGTGACGTGGTGCAAACCTGAAGAGCCGGCACACTCGGCGCCTGCCCGCTGCCGCCCACCCGTTACACAAAGCACCGTCCTCTTTGGCAGCGAGGATGAGAGGCTTTGTGACCCACTAGCAGAGTAACGGTGCCATCCTAGCAGATGTAGCGTGTTGTTTACGACTCAAGAACTAGGTCAAAGCAAATCTTGCTGGCCCTGAAAGCCCAGCTTCCTGGGCTCCTCCTTTTTTCTGTGGTGTAGCCCTCCTGTCCACTTTGAATGGGAAAGAAACCACCCAACTGATTAAATGTCAGCTTCTCCATTTTGTCAAGGGGCTAAAATACACTGGGAAAGCAAAACAACCCCACAACATCAAAAAGCACGTATCAAAAGCCATCCCTATCCCAAACAACTCATCTCCATCCTTCAGACCCACACGTTTCTGAGACTGGAAACTGTCCTGGAAGGACATTTACCTGAGTCGCTCTGGTTTTGCTTTACGTTCCATGGAAAAGCAAGTGGAGAGGCATCAGGTGGCTGACGGGCACGAGAAAGCGGGCAGTAACAACAGCAGACGACTTGCTGAAGCTGGCGGTTGGAGCTTTATCGGCTGCCGGGGATCATACAGCAGTTCTGCACAGACACCATGCTGATAGGAAGTTGTGCAGTGAATGCCAGCCTGGAAATTTCCTTACAGGAAAAGAGATTCTGAAGACTTGAAAAGGTCGGAGGACAGTAACAGGTTGTAGTTTGAGAATAGTTGGACCTACTGCTAATAATCTGTATGATGAGTGTGCAAAAATCCAGCAAGAGTGACCTGTGTGAAGTCAGCAAGATGCAAGTTTGTAAGAGATGCACCAATTCACATCATTGCTGAACGGCGTCAACTCCAACTGTTAAATCTACTCCACGGGTGCGCTAGCTGCCTCTAGACTGGGTTTCTTTCTTCACTGGCTAGTTACAGAAATAACAGTTTGGGTTTTAACAGCATGAATCTTTTGGTCATAATCGTGAAGAAAAAAAAAATAATAATCTTTAAGCCTCAGTGGCAAACAAAAGAATATAATCTTTATTCTTTTGCCCACTAAATACTTATGCTTACATCATGCTAAAATAAAAGTCTAAGCTATTTCTGCTATTAAAAAACCAAGTAAGAGATCAAACTGTCCATATATATGGAATTATAAATCCAAGCCGTATATAACCCAGACCGAAGTATGTAATCAGGACGTTACAAATGGAGTTTAATACTCAGAGGAAACCACAGCTCTGGAAGACATTTAAAGGAATATTTCCATTTTCCTAGGTACTATATCAGGTTCTTGGCCAGACATTTTTGATTGCCCTGTACTAAAAATACAGTCCTAGTTTCAGAAGACAAAAATTTTAGAAGCATGACGAAATGTGAAAGGTAATTGCAAGGCACCGCTGAGCTGTTTCATTATATTATCTAACATCTTTAAAGAGTAGATTAGCTCACAGTGCAAACATTCTGGTTTCCCTAATGTTTAAGTCCTGGCATCGACACAAGCGGCAGAAACAACTGTGCCCAAAGATGGGGGAGTGGTGCTAGCCAGCTTCTGGAGCAGGTCTCCTTGGAGAACCGGCAACGCTTTCCATCCAAAAACGATGCGTAAGCGCTACAGCCCCCTTGCAAACGCAGTCCGGGAAGACGGCTGGGAGAGCGTGTCATCCCTTGCCAAGCCCTCCTTAGCAAAGCTGGAAGAGGTAAACAGTTACCGGCATCGCGTGGATCCTGCTGTGGACACGCAACCCATGGGAAAAGCTGTCGGAGGGCATGCAGGAGCCCACAGAGCACGCTCGCCGGTGGCTGAGAACTGCCTCCCTCCTTATCTTCCTTCCTTCAATCCTAACTTACCTTCCCAGAGAGGGCACAGTATTAACGTGATAATGTCTTAAGCACTAAGGCTGCCCCAAATTAGAGACGTTTAACTTAAGGAAAGGTAGAAAGCCCAACTGGAAGCAGCAACCATGGCTAGAAGAGAAGGGACTCCCTACACCTACAACAAATCAGGCGCTTTGGTGGATGAGATCTGCCCTGTGCAGATCCCTGTTGACCGAGGAAATCCGTATTTACAATGGCTGCGGCTATGTTTTCCTTCCGCAGCCGCTTTCCCTTCCTCATCCCTCTCTGGGTGGCTTAGTCCAAGAAACCCATCTAGTTACAGGACAAAAAGCAGGGAGATTAGTCTCTGTTTGTTGAGGGAAAGAAGAATTACTGAACAAACTTCTTTTCCTTTGTGCAGCCAGGCTCAAAAATTAAATAACTGCTCCCTTCCCTAAGAACCTCTGAGGAACCTCACGCGGGGGGATCCAACGTGGAATGGGATGCAGGGAGTAAGCAAACATCTCTCAAGGAAGGAAACCGGAGGAGAAACATCAAGGTCTTTAATTAAAGCACACAGCAGCTATATGTTGCTACCATCCAGAATGCCACTGCAGTTTATTGCTCTATAAAAGTCAGTTTTAATCCTGAAGGCTGTCTTCAAGCAGCCGTTTAAATGCAGGGTTTCAAATGCAATATCACAAAACTGGAGACTCGTTTTAGACAAAACTGAATGAATTGTATTCTGAAGGTTATTTTTCTAAAAACGTACCGTCTGCCATAAAAACTAGTCAGCGAAACTACACCCAGAATATGAGGTGTCAATGGTCAAGCGTCTCCTCATTAGAGGGTGGCCAAGTGATATTTATGTAAAGTGTTATGCACTATGAATTAAACATTTATTTTATATCACCCAGTAAAATATCTGAACCTCATTTTGGCAGCTGTGCAAATTCTACCCCAACTGCATTGACGACTGACTGTACTTCCTTTGACTTTCATGCAGTCCCTCTTCTCGTTTTAAGAGAAAAACCTAAAAATCAAGAATGCCAAAAATGCAAACATTCATGTATCAGCCCACAGTGTGCCAACGGAGGACGAAAGCAGATCGCCCCTCAAGACATCATCTTTATTAAGGTCGCAGATGGAATTACAGCATGATAATTAGAGTCTTGGAAGACTTGGCAACCTCATCCTCTAAGAGTGACTCTCCTAAAAGATCTGGGAATGCAGACTGGATCGGTCCCTTCAACAGGGATCATATTAAACATAACCTTGGAGATCTGACCATCGGCTCCTTCTCCCCTTAAGAGAAGGAGCCCCACAGATTTTGGCCAGACACCCCCACCCGCAGATCCTCCTGCCCAAGCTAGAGATGACGTCCTGCAAGAAACTCATGTCAGCCTGCTATTACTGTTTACCCTGCCTGAAAAGTGTTTTGGCATGGTTTTAACAGGATTGCAAGATTCATTCCGTTTCAAATGCTCTTTGGACCAGAAAGCAGCGTGGCGCTGCTGTGTGTCACTGCTTCGTTCAATCAGCAGTAGGAACGTGACACTTTTTCCTACCTCAGAACAGGCCTGGAGGGCAAAATTACCCTCTGCTACCCAGGGACCGCGTCGGCAGATGACAAACCAGCCGCTCCGAAAGCTCTACTAGCGAGAAGCTGAAATAGGAGCTGTTGACACCGACTTCTCTTGGGCACAGCAAATTCAAAAAGGCACGTTTTGACAGAGCAACAGGACTGCAGCGCCTGCCCACAAAAGAATTGTCACCACATGCACTGCCCATTGTAGGGTGGTTTATGATGAAGCAGGAGTGACGGGGTGGGATGTTCTTAAAAAGCACAGGAATGGGAAAGAAGACAGGGTTGCAAGCAAGACTGATGGGATTTGCTTCATTTTCTTTTAATTGAATGGGCATGAAGTTAAGAAGGCGGCTTTAATAAAGGCCAAGCCACAATTCAAACAGTAGGTGTGCCTAGTTACTATCTGACAATATGGAAATGGGGCTTCATTACTGATTTAGATGTGTAACAAGATCCAAGAGGTGAAAACTGGGGCTGTCAAGGTAGCTAAACCTTTGAACAGCTTTATCAAAATGGAGAAAGTGGGCAAGATAATACACTACTGCCCAACTACTCAGATTTTAAAAATAGATTAAAACCCTTTTATTTTTTTAAATATACTTCAAATAAAGTTCAGAGATAATAAAGCGCACAGAGCATCCCAGCTGCTTAGATGTGACCATCCCATCTGGACCCAAACCCACAAATTCTCCATATAGCTCATTACTTTACGCAATTGACTTTATCTTGCTCAGCTTGTTCCTACCACTCACAGCCCTGTGTTAATAAACCTTTATTACCAAATCTGGTATTTTGGAGCTTCAGCAGCTGTCTGCCAGCATGAAGGGAGATCTGGTGTTGTTAAATGTGTTTGGGGTAGCAAAAGGTACCAGTGGAGGGGCTGAGAGGGGCATGGGTGCTTTGCCCTGAGAAGCTGCTGAGCGTCTCACCCCAGACCGGGTCCGATGTAAGATACAGCCCTTTTTA
This sequence comes from Eurypyga helias, assembly GCF_000690775.1. Lineage (NCBI taxonomy): Eukaryota > Metazoa > Chordata > Aves > Eurypygiformes > Eurypygidae > Eurypyga > Eurypyga helias. The sequence goes on from NW_010272566.1 coordinate 22,759, forward strand.
AGGGGTCTGGCTGCTTAGCCATGCTGAAGGTCACTGTTTGTCACCAGGGCCGGGGTCAGGAAAAAAATATCCCACAACAGATGGGAGAATAAATCCTTCCCGCAAAGCGCTCTCGTACTGCAACGTGGGGTATTGCCTCTCCCTTAGGACCACTTAAGTACCTCTCACCTAATCAATCATCTGTCCGTGGAGAAGATCAGGAATTAACCTCTCGTCTCTCCCAAGCAAAACTGGCTTAGGCTGAAATTCTTGAGTTAATACAGAGATACCTGGGTGAAACTTAACAGCCTGTGATGCACACAAGATCAAATGAGCAAAGTCCGGGGAGGCACATGACTTAAGTGCTCCACAAGCACCGCCTGCTTTTCCAATTCCTTATGCTCCACGCAGAAAAAGCGGATTTGGAGCTGTGGCTCCAAGGCTGCCGTGCCATGGATCTGTACCAGCCGCAGCGTTGCTTTGGCTCCCTCCCCGCCGTGGGGAGCGCGGTGTGGCAGTGCCAACGGATTTCATAACAAGTAACGGCACGGCAGCAGCCAGCTCCGGGCACCGCCGTATGCCGCACCTCGTGGAAAAACCATTGTCAAGCACGGTGCAAAGCCAGCTAGCTGAGCGCTGCCAAGAATCAGCTGAAAGCAGCGGCAGTCTCCCCATCAACGTGGACGGGCAACTCCCATGAACCTGCAAGGACACAATATTCCTCCAGACACCGGCAAGACCAGTCGCACATTTTACGCCACCGGTTTGAAGTCGTCCAAGTCTCAGCCCCAGAGGACAAGTATCTGAGAGCAGGAACACCCAAGTTAAACTGCGGGCACAAAAAGCAATTTGGGATTAAGTAGCATTTTGCTTTGCTTAGACTATTACCCTGGGTGGAGCTCAGCAGCTGGTCCAGATATCCCTGAAAGGCACTTTGCTGTGCAGAGCAGCTGCATCCTCCGAGTCCTGTCAGTGCTGGAGACCAAAAAAGTCCTGGATTGATTTTACAAGAGCAGTGGATGGGGAATGCTGACTCAGGACTTTAGCCTTCCCCCTCCCCACACCCCACCACATCCCAGTCGTGCTAGAACGGTGCTGTGTTCCCACCCCCACTGCAAGAGGATAAGGACAAAATAATCCTTTGGTCTCTTCCAAAGTAGAGCAGAAGACACTCAGTGAGAATCTGTATCAGTGCAATGCATCAAAACTCAACGAACTGTCATTAAAACGCAGCCTGGTTTGCATCCAGAGAAAACCAGCCTTCTCTGCAATTTTTTCGCCCCCTCGCAAGCCCTGCCAGCGATGCACGATGCCTCGGCTGCATGGCAACGTGGGGAAGCTCAGCAGACAGCAGGATGAGCCTCGATAAATGAGAAGCAGCAGGTTCAGAACAGAGGGGAAGGGAAGGGATGAGAGAAAGAAGGAGATTACTGGCTGTGGCCAAGGATATACTCATTATATAGAAAGGAGATGAAAGGCTTTAAGTAAAGTGCCGACGTCAGTTCAATGTATTTATAAGGATTCAAACAAGTCCCACCGGTGCACAACAGCCCGAAGGAGCTTTGCCGTCATGTAGTTTAATGGATCTTTGTTCAGCCTGGTCAAAAAGCAGCAATGGGTTTCAGCAAGTCCCTAGCCAGGGCCTGTGTGGCTTCCAGACATCACTGGAGAGTGTCACCGAACTGTGGTGGGGCAGCTTGAATTGAAAGGCTGTTGTAAAATAAATCCTCAGATAAGAGCAATTAATGCCATCCTAATTATGTCTTTTCCCATACTGTTCCTGCTGGCTGCCGGGGCAGCCACGAAGGCACCCCTCCCAGGCAAAAATAAGAAACTACAAGTGAGGTGGGGACTTTTAAAAATATACTTTTGCCAATCTCTCTTCAATCCAGCATACTGAATACAAGATAGAAAAACCCCACTCTGCAGCCTTTTGTTCTGTGATGTATTTTTATTACTGGCAAAACCATGAAGCTTGAGGTTTTTCTTATTTTTATCTTTGCATTCAGTTTTCTGGGGTGGTGGTTTTTTTTTTTTTTGGTAATCAAGACAGCAAGAGTTTATTTATGCTTTGAGGTTTCCTGCACACAAAAAAAAAAAAAAAAAAAAGGCTATGCTACTATTCCTGTCTCTAATTCATCCCTTTTGCTTGCTCTGCTGTGGGCAAGACTTCAAATCATAAGCAGCAATTTCATCTGCCTCCTAGTTACCAAGAATTACTGCTGCACCCACTGGTGATTCAGAGACTGAGCGTGACACACGCACACACGCTTGGTACCAGGACATCCATGTGAACTAACAGGTGCCTGGCAGCTGCATCTTTCATTCCCTAAAACATGAAAGCAAGTCAGCCTAAAAGTCTCCATGATAAACCAGAGGAAAAGACACAGTAGTTGGAATAATATTTTCAAGCCAAGAGGATGATGCTGGAGCATTATACATCCTTGAGATATGCCACCTGCGATGTACCATTCTTTGTCAAAATGGATGTGTCCAAAGGCAAAATCAAGGCACTTCTATAATAAACAAACCTGCCCAAGTATCTGGCTAATTCTCAGATACAGAAAGTGTATTTAAACCGAATTCCAGCTCCAGCCAGCCAGGAGTCCCTCAACCTGCCTGGAAGATCACCCTCCAGTCAGGCAGGGCTCAGTATCCCCCTCAAACACATCACGAAGTATTGCCTGCATCCTGCCATCTTCCACACAGCATTTGCAGAACATGCTTATTTGCATCCCCAGAACAATAGAGAAATTAACGGAGATGACTGCAATTCATACAGCCTTGTGTCTGCAGCAGTGGAAAGGTCAAACAAATTAAGGCTCTGAATTCTGGGCAGAGATTTCAAGCTGGCTCTCTAACATTCGCAACACAAGGGAATAATTAGAAAACATCCATCAGCTCCATTTCCGTTAGAAAGCTCGTTTGGGTTAACATGGTGATGAGCTGTCCTCTGCAAAGCTAGATCTGCTGTCAGATTACGGTCAATTATTTCTCCTCAAGTATTTCAACTCCCAAACACAGACTTTCCTTCCTTCAGCTCTCAGATCTCAGCCACGCTGGCCACACACAATACCCGGCGCAGGAAGAGCACCGAAACCCCGCAGAGCCCCTGCAGAAAACCACTGCAGCTGCATCAAGGAGGGGAAATGGTCCCTGCGTTGAAAAATAATCTCTAGGTACTTTTAAAAAAGAAAATCCCCAGATTTCCACACTGAACCCAAAACCCATATCACCTCCCTCCTCGTAACTGGGAAGCCTTGCTCAGCCCTCTTTCACAAGGAACCATCCTGCTGAGCCCATAGGATGTTTGTAGATTGGGGGACAGGAGAAATACAGGATGCTGCAGCTTAAAAAGCACCTTTTTTACAAACTGCTCCACGTGAGAGCTTGCACACCCAAATGTTGCACTCCCCACAGAGCTGGCAGCACCTTATTTTTAGCAGTCAAACCAACCTGTCCCCCCTGGGACGCAGAGGGCTGCTCGGAAGAGATCGGCTGTTCTGGCACTGTCCCAGGGCTCCAGGCGTTTGTATCTCACAACTGAAAAGAGACTGACAGTTTTTAGAAATCTAGGTAGGGATCCATAAACCTGGGCAATGACCCCAGCTACGCTGCGAGGAAGGTGCCAGGAAATATTTGATGCAGCAGCCTCAGCAGCGTCACTGAAAGGAGACAAAATCCCTTGCCACCTTGGCAAGGAAAAAACCATCATCTGAAGAGATAATTTAGTATCAAAGCCTCTTCTGCCCCAGGAGAGCTCCCGGGGAGCAATCACAGGGGGGGGAAAAAGAGAGGAGTAGCCCACGTGAACGACTCCCCCGTGGCACGGCTGCCGTGCAGGCAGTGACGGGACACATGTACCTGCTCGCTGCACGGCGCATCCGTCTGCCTTCTGCGGGTCTCTGCTGACCGTGAGCTCCCACCGAAGCAGCATCTCCTGTGATGCCCCTTACACCCAGTCTCCTACCCTTGCTTTCCAGCTCCTGACAGACACAGGGATCAGCAGCAGAGTCCCAGCTGGAGCATTGAGCCGCAGACAGCTCCAGATCTCCTTGGATCCAGGATTCCTGAGAACAGGCACTTCATTCAGCATCATCCCTGTGCTGAAAGGGTCCCTCAAGCCACTCATTAACTTACTCCCTGGCACAGGACAAGCTCACAACCGATGCACGTTTTTCAGTTGTAGCCCGGCTGCCAAGGCTAACGTTGATATCTGGCCATAATCCTTCCTAACCCCGCGGAGGGCTTTGGCAGATCAGCACATTGCAGCACCCAGGTTTAGGGGTTAATGGGTGCTCCATAAAAAGCACGCCCATGGAAGTTTTAAAACGTGTTTCTTCTCAAATGTTATGAGGACACCTCCCACCGTGCCCTTTCCATGCCGTCGGGCCGAGCAGCCAGCTGCACCAATGCCCTTGTCCCACTTTCCCAGCCTGCAATTGTGTCTCTTGACCCCATTTTTCTTTTTTCTTCCTAAATTTAATTTAAAATGTTTGTAAGTACTGGCTTAGCTGGAGCTCTATTACCCAGAAATGGCACCAAAAAAACCCAACCCAACAGACTTTTCTGCCTTTGGAAATAAAAATGTTTTGCCTGCCAAAGAAAAGAAAGAGTTACACCCATGTAAAGCTCTCACTTAGGAAGAATTAATACAGCCAACTGGTTTTGGACGGACTGCCAGCTAACTACAGTATATAGAAAAAAAAGAAATAAGAAAAGAAGAGGCCCAAGTCCTGTCCTCTCCCATTAGACTCACTCCAGTTTCTACCTTCTACTGGGTTCCTGTTCAGAGGGAAATCCTCCGTCACCTCTGTCTAGACTACACACCTGATTTTTTACTGGAAGAAGTAGTGCTGAAAATTTATATTGTCAAGAAGCTGAGCTGCAGCTTCCAGGACCATAACCCTTTCACAGCACACATGCTAGAACACACATACAAGCTGTATATATACACATACGTGTCTCTATAGCATCAACCCCAGTGAAATTCCCTGCTACGCTATTTTCAATTCAAACATTCCCATCCACAAACACTTCAGAAAATGCCCCTTTAAAACAGCTAGAAGTTGCACGTGCAATTCCTAACACGATTACTCTACATACTATGGGATTCTCGCTTGATCCCAGACGCCTCTCACAGAGCCGGTTAAGCTGAAGACCTGTCCAGAAGGACATGTCATCGCGGCTGAACACGTAGCCAGAATACCACAGCTAAATTCCCAGCCTGATAATTAGAGATTTTACTCTATAGTCCAACTGCAGATTTCATTACAGACTCTATAAATGCCTCTCCTTTAACTGCCCTGATAATCATTAGCACTAATTAAGCAATGATGATGCAGAGGACAGAAGAGGTTAATCAGAAGGGAGTGATTTTATTTTTTCCCTTTTTAAACAAGTCCAGTGCCAGCGTTCATACTCATGAACTGGAATTTTCACAACTGCCCAGCAAAACCATGTGGCAGGGAAAAAGAAACCCTGGAGAAATCAGGCTTTGTTGTCCCCCTTGGCTTTAACGTGGAGAGGCAGCGCTGGGCACACGTCTCACTAGCTTGCCTGTGGTACCCAAGAGGATCTGATTCTCCTTACGTCGACTCACAGTGCAGGAGGGATGCTCTGCTTTGCTGCCTCGACATAAACAACCTGTAACACCACAGGGTTCTGGACAGGCTGTCAGAGGGGCTGACGGGGGCTGCACTTCATTACTTCTTTCATGTACTCGCTCTCCTGCAGCTCTGAGCATCCCTCTGAGCATCCCTCAGCACTGTGAAGGATCTCACCACTGCTCTCTCATCACCCTGCGCTGTCTGCCTGCTCCCCAGAAAGAGAGTGAAGGGATTTTAACATGAACTGGATCAGCTACTCAACCCTTTCTTCCAAAGTGGTGAGATAAAGAGGATTCTCTGTATCAGACGTCACTCTCTTCAGCAACACGAGCTGAAGGAAACATATTAAAATGCATCACTTCCAATTAAAAGCATGCTGACTAGAATTCTTGCACTTAAAAGTAATTTAAACATTCAGCTCCTGAGTAGGTTTCCTTTCCTTCCTCCCCAATTTGGAAGTTTCAACTTCTGAATAATCATTATTCTGCATAATTTGCCCACAGACACAGCCCTGAAACTCCTCACAAACTAGGACATCTCAACTAAATTCAAAATTCCCAAGTGCTGCTCTAACTTGCTTATCAAATGCCTGATTAGGAAGGCAGTGGAGACAATCAGTCTATGTGCTGGTGGCTCAAGTATCGCACGCCGTTGCTCAATTTTATCCCCCCTTTTTTTTTTTCTTTTCTAGTTTCCTTAAAAAAAAGGGCGAGCAGCTGTTCCAGCAGACAGCTCCCGGATTTCCCTCGATGTGCGTCAGTGGCATGATGCATGCTACTTCTCAATCTGGCGGCCATCCTTCAGACAGAAGGAAGTAAGACCGTGGTCATATCTAAGCTACTGAAAATCTTGGACATAATCCGTAAAGTAAGCCAGACAGACAGCTTCCCGTGCTTTGCGCTTTCTAAAAATGAATCACGAAAAGCCACGACAGTAGAGAGAACAGTTGAAGCCAACCAGTCAAAAATAAAGCCAAAGCAGAACAGCACTGCCAACGTTGCTCCACTGTGTCATTTCACATTCAGGAAGGTCTTACAAGCATTTGCAGAGTCTTAAATTAAGCCATCAGTACCAAACCAGACACTCACCAACGCTGCTGAGTGAAGCAGCGTGGCAAGCCTCCAAGCTTTGCCTTCCTACAGCTATTTTCTCCTTAGTGCCTTTTAATAGCGTATTTTCAAGCACAGCTTCACCTTTAATTAATGCAAGATGTACGAACTGCACAATAATGCTGCATCCTCTTCCCTCCCCAAAAATATTCAGTCTGAAGGTCAGCCTATCGGTTTCATACTGACCAAGATGCAGCCCAGACTCCAAGATGCAGCTGAGCTCAGACTTCCTCCATAAGGGAATCGGGCTTTCCAGCCACGCAATGGCATGGCTGAGGCTGCAGCAAACAGGGGAAATGCTATAAAATACAGTTACGCATCTTTGCTGGAAAACCTCAAGAGAAACAGTATCTGTTCTAGGCCCACTTCTTCCCACAGATATGACAAACTGACAATGAAGTCATCGAAAATACATCATAAGCTGCGAGGGAGGCATTGACCCCATGAGCCAAGGGGGAGAAGGAGCTGTCGGTCTGCCCTGATGCGGTGCAGATGACCCTGGGAAGAAGCCAGATCCCATACATCCCGACAAGAGCTGATAAAGCCTAAATGAAACTATTTTGCCCCAAGCAATATTCTGACAGGGCAAAACCATGTGCTTAGCACACACTTTCTTTACCACGTGTTTCTGGTGTGCTGAGAAACGTGTATGGGTGCTAACCTAAAAAGCAGTTAAGTGTCAACCCGACACACACAGGAGTTTGTGCCTAGCAGTACAGAGAGTCAAATCCAGTATCACTCACTGCCCAGGAATTTTTGCTGGGACTGCAATGGAGTATCTACATGGCGTGTGAAAACCAGATCTATTTCACTTCCCCGCCACCTCCTGCCCAAAAATACAGCCCAGACACCACCACCCTAAAGCTGTCCCCATGGCTGGCAAGGCCAGAGAACGTGTCTCACTTCAATCCCTCCCGCTGACATTCAGATCAGGATTAAAAAGATCTTCCTATCTACCTCCAGAAGGTTCACCACAGTTTAGCTTTTCATCAAATTCAACATTAAACCCACCAGAACCAGAGTCACATCAAATAGGTGCGAGTGGCCAAAGAAAGCGCCAAAGTTGTAGGCGATTTGGCCATGCAGTGACAACCCAGATGTTCCCTGTCCGTGCTTCCCTCCCACCTCCTCGCGGCATTAGTCACTCAGAAGACATCAGAACAAAGCCACATTCAGGCTCGCCAGACCAGGTTTTGTTTGCTTCAGGACCACAGTGGTAGACAGCTGTTGCGCATTTTACCCTAAAGCCGGAGTGAGCTCTTCCCTGGATTACGGAGCTTTGGTTCTGAAGGACCTCCGAAGGACTCTGGCCCAACCTGCTGGGAGCAGGGCTATGGGCACAGCTTCGCACCTCCCGAGCTGCGTTACGTGCCCACTGCCCCCTGCACCATCAGGCACTATGAGTCTGGTTCCATCATCTTCAGAGCTGCCCTTTCACGCAGTTGTAGGTGGCTGTTAGTTGACCCCTTCGCTTCTTTCTCAGCAGAGGAAACGGCTCCCTCCGCTTCTCTTCGGAGGCCATCTGTCACTCGTGGCTCCCTGGCCACCTTGGCAACCTTCTGCTAAACCCTCTTCACTTCCTCATTCACCCTTTTGAGCTGAGAGGGTATTTCAGAAGCATCTCACCAGTGCCAAGCAGAGGAGGGTAAGAACTTTGCTTACAAAACCTTTGCTCCACTTGTGATAACTGCACTCTGGGCTCGTACTCAACCTGGTGCCCACCACGACCCCCGGCCCTCTCCGGCCAGTACGGACAGGGGTGTTACCCACTCTTTGTGCAACACAGCACTTCCCTGCCTTGAAGGGGCAGGTCATGTGGAGTTTATCGTTAGGCAGCCAGCGTCAGCGACAGCATTAACAGGAAACAAGGCACACATGTTAAGACAAACTCTAAAGGTATTAAACACATTTAAAGCATAAGGATTATAAACAGTTCAATTTGAAACGTTTTAACTTCTAGACTGTATACAAGTCAGCTTATATGTAACCAGAGAAAAACCAGAGCAGTTTAATCCATCTCCCCTGCAAACAGGCATTTAATCAACAGAAGACAAAACACGGGATCCTAGAAAACCACTTAAATGATCAGATTTAGCAAACAAAGCCCTGGTCTGCTTTGGTCTTCACTGCTTTAGGAAAAGAAAGAAAGAAGCACTGGACTTCTTTTGAGAACAGCTCAGGGGGATGTGAAGAGCCACTTCTCCACAGCACACCCTCCTGTAGAGCTGCTGAAGGGCTCACCCTCAGCAGCACAGCCAGGACCCGGGCGACACCTCAGCCCCACCGCTCTCACAGCCCGCGTCATCTGCTGAGAACGGTGGGGTAACCCCCCAGAACTAAAACCGGGGAGGGTTGAGGTTTCTGGAGTTTTCTTCTTAAATCTCAGAGTCAAGCTGCACGGGGAGTTACCGCACACGCTACCGGGATCGTAGATCCCAGAGCCCAGATGTACACATGCATCAGCCCCTCCAAACCAGGGGATCCCACAGCTGGAAAGGAAAGATTAAAGTAGGGATGGAGATGGGGAGAACACACCTTTCCCCCTGCTCCATCACGACCGTCTGTATTTCCCCTGCAGCTTCACCTACACTCTTCAAAGCAGGCTCCTGCATCCAGGCTGCGCTGGGAGCTGCAGCGGGGGTCTGTAGCACTGTGGCCCCCGCGCTCATCCTGCCTTCTAGGGAGGGGACACTGCACTGGGGAGGCTCAAGGCACAGAAGGCTAAACCCCAGTGTGTCAGCCCTGCACCACCGGCCGTGGAGCTGGTGCCCTGGGCAGTAAGCGCGCTGCAAGCGTGCTGCAAGCGTGCCGCTTGGTAAGCATGCCCCAGAGGGACACGTTTTGACTTACAGCTCAGCCCAGTGCCCCCAAGATGTCACCTCTGAAGGCTCAGAGCTGGGTCCGGGAGCTGCCACGTCTCGCTGCGCTTTGTTCTCATTTACAGCCTCTTGGACTGACAGCTGTTTAAAAGTTCTTCATCCCCCTCCTTTATTTTTTGAAAAGGAAGATGCTGACACGGCAAGTGACCACCCAGGCTTTCAAAGCACTGCAGGAGGCCAAAAAGGAAAGTCACCCATCAAGCTGCTTGTTATCCTGATGTGTCTTTACAGGGAAAGCAGTTCCCACAATCAGTCCTGTTTACTGCAGGCTGTAATTTTGCCTGGATGGCAGGATGAACTCCTCGAGCACTGCTCTAGTTGCGTTTGAATGCTTTTGAGACAATATTTAAAATTAATGAAGCCAGGTTTTGGGTTTCCCCCCTGCAAATGTTTAATGTCCACGTGCTGACTGTCAGTTTTAACAGACTCGCATGATGCCTGACAGTGGAGGGTGTGCAAATGCCCAGCCTGATGGGGAAAATTTCGTGTAACAGTGCTAAAATAGTGACAGACCTTTAACTTCTAATGCCTCAGCTTCTATATGAAGACCACAAGTCCCAACAACAAGTGCAGTTTTACTTGGCACAAACAAGGATGACTGAGCAAGACGACACGTACGAAAAAGCTGAAGGTTTCAATCTCTTCTGAAAAATCTCTGCTGTAGTAAGCCAAGGACAGGGAACATATGGCTCACAGCCATATTATTTGTTTTCGTTTATTATGCGTAGCACAATACGCACAGTAACAAGTGTGTGTCAAGATGTGGCCCCGTCAAACGTGTTGAAAACATTTACTGGGCCATTAGCAATGACAAAGTTCCATGCCCTTGTATTACACAGATAGAGGTTTACCGCATGCAACCCAAACTTGAATGCATTGCCCAGTTTGCAGCCAACAGCCCCAAGTCCCAAATGTTTTCTGAGCAAGAAACTTGGAGTCCTCCTCAGATACGTGCAAGCAATTTCAATTGGCGTTGCATTGACACATCCAACAGGCAACGTTGCAAAAGGATTGCAAAAGGGTTGCATTTTCCAGTGGTTTACCAAATACTAAACTCCAGTCCAAAGACAATTTAAGAAGCTTCAGTATCTGTAACAGAATGAATGAGGCAGAGGGGGGACCTCTAAATATTGGCTAGTCCCACCACCCTGCTCAAAGGAGTCAGGATGCTGCCCAGTCGGGTACTGACTTGTCTCCAAGGATGGAGACCCCACAGCTTCTCTGGGCAACTGGTTCCCATGTCTGACCACCCTCGCAGTAACAGCTTTATCTTACATTTAGAGGTAGTTTTCTGTCTGCCAGTTTGGACCCATCGCCTCTCGTCCAGTCACTGAGCACCACTGGGAAGATGCTGGCTCCATCTTCCTCACCACCACACCATCTAGTTATACGTGTTGATGAGATCTCCCCGAGCCTTCTTCCTCCCAGCTGAGGAGTCCCAGCTCTCTCCACCTTTCCCCAAACACCAGATGCCCCAGCTCTCACACCCTCCTTGAGGCCTGTCCCTGGATTCATGCCAGCATGCTCATGTCTCACTTGCACCAGGGAGCCCAGCACTCCAGATGTGCCTCTCCAGAGCTGAGCAGACGGAAGAGCCACCTCCCTTAGACCTGCTGGCAACGCACGCGGGGATGCTGTTGGACACCTTTGCTGCAAGGGCATGTTGATGTCTCACATACCGGGACCCCACGCCCCGTGTCTGCAATGCCACCTGACAGCCAGTCAGTCCCCAAACTACTACCTGTACAAACCGAGTAAGTAACTAGACTTCTTTCAGATCAACCAGCACCCGCCCCGGGCTTTATTTGCGCTCGCACAGTCAGAAAATCCAAACGCAAAGAACTGACTCACCGAACGCACGCGGCAAAACCCCAAGTCTGCCCAGAGCTTCACACATTGCACTGAGCTGTTAGGAAAGGCCACCGGCGCTGACACCTGAAAGGTCCTTTTCTTGGTGCGAGGAAAGTACAGAGCTCAGATCAGATATGGATCAGACAATCAGCCTAGTGCTGTAATCAGTGTAATTAAATAGGCTTTGAACCATGGAAGGAAGAGCACATGAGGAAATAACACTGTAAAACAACACGTAATGACAGCGTGAGCACAGCAATTACTGTTTTCAGACTTAAAAGGAAACAGCAAGGTAAGAAAGAGCGGACCCGTCAAATCAAAGCTTGAGACAGCGTATTAAAACCACCCTGAAACAACCTTAAAATTGCCACACTTTGAATCTGCATTCTCTCTCCCCGAGATGATGCTTACAACCTTTTGATCTCTGCAAGCAAGACAAATTACATTATTGTGATTAAAAATTCAGGTCCTCCTGTGGCCCCAGTAGGTAGGACACACAGGGTACGGCCCTCTGCAACCCCTGCCTCCAAGGTGCCGGAGATCCGGAGAACGGCACAGCAGCATTTCTTCCCTGAGATAGCTCGGCTCCTGGCCACAAAGGAGTTAAAGCCCTAAGCTGCGATGGCTGAAGGGATGCTCAGCTCCTTCACCCGGAGTGCAGAGCACCGCGCTGACCGACACTGGAAACGTGGAAGCTCTCCCAGAGCCGCGACCGAATCGCACACGCACATTATTTGATTTCTAGCTGCACAGAATTAAAAAGGGGGGAGGGAAATCAAGTTAATTTTACCAAAACCTAATTGGGAAGGGAAGCCAAACAAACTACCACCTCCCTCCTTTTCCTTTCAAAGAAAGCTGCCTCTGCCAAAGCCTTAACATCTTGGAAGTGCACGGCAGCAAATGCCCTTTAAAGCTCAAACGATGAATTTTAGTCTTCTGTGCCCGCACAGCAAAAGAGATCATTGTTCCTTTTTCGTGCTGGAAGGATCTGGGCTGAAAACCGGCAAGAACCAAATTTTAAAGCTGGGTCGCTATGTCCCCCCACCTTTTCATCCTGGTGGTGTCTCAGTAGCAACCTTCAGCCAAAGGAGATTAGGGAGAGGCTCAGGAGCAGCACGGGCAGAAAACTGGAAGTGTTACCTTCAGTAATTACCAGGAAAGGCTTTTGCAGTGTTACCATAGGAATTAATCCTTATATTAATATTTAAAGCATGAACAAAGCGAGGACTCTAGAAGAAATGACGGGGGTGGAAATTGCTTGCAGTTTGGCACTGCAATGCACTAATTGGAAGTTAAGGAAAAAGATTGAGACCTCTAAGGAAATTGTGCTGTCTGGATGGCAGGGTGAGCTCAAAACCAGAACCCACCTTCCTCCCCTGAACAGCCCCTCAAGTGAGCAGCAAAGCCTACCTAGATTTTTACAAGTCTCCAGAAGCGTATTCCTTTCTATACAGCTCTTTGGAAATAACACGCCAACAGCACAGAGCACTCGTGAGCAAACCGTCTAAGTTACGAGGCAACGCGAGGCGAAGGAAAGAGTTCCTTTCCAAATTCTCCCTACGGACAAAGTTCAGCACCGTACCAAGCCCTAAAAAAGCAGGAAGGTGCCTGAGCAAACTTTGAACTGTATCTTAGAAAGATGAGAAAGATCAGCCAACCCCTTCGGATCATTGCTTCACAGCCAGGCTGAACAGCACCTTCCGAAACAAAGTTGGGTAAACCCCGAACAGCCACAGAAGCCGGACCCGAAAGGATGCGGCAAGGATGACGAAACGCAGCCGAGCGGGCGCGCAGGAGCTGTACCGCTGCTGCAGAGGGCTGCGCACGTGGGTTTAGAGCTCCCCACTTCGCTTGGCTCTCTTTGAAACCCAGAGGCAGGCAAAGGCAAGCAAGAGATTTTGCTTGTCGCTGCGTCCTGTGAACCCGGCTGCCTTCAGTCGAACCAAATCCTACGGAAGCGCTGCGACAGGGCAAGTGTTCTAAACATACAGGTCATTCAAGATGCACAACCAGCAGAAAGAAAGGGGGTCTGGAGTAAACCTCCCTTTAAAAGCCACTATTTCAAGAGAGCTTGCAGATTTCAACACCGCTCCATGCCGGAACTGCGATCCCCAGCCTCCTTCTCCCAGCCAATCTTCCTCAGCCTTTTGTGCTGGTGTTTTTTAAAAAAAGACAGCTCTACACCCAATGCTGCGTTTCGAAACACTGCACATTTACTCCCTGCTCTACTAGTCTGTTGTAAGCCTCCTAGGTTTATTCTCAAACCATTTTAAACCATTGGAATACCTCCCACGTGGGGGAAGAGCACAGAGCTCCTGGTCCCTTCCCAGAAAGCTCAGAAGAGGAAAAACACCTTTAAGTAGCCATTTGGATATTAGAAATCAGGCCAGGGTGCAGAACACCTAATTCCCTTCAACAAGAGAAGGTGAATGTTGCATTTTCCCTGGTGTATTTAAAACAATCTGAATGCCAGAGTTTGTATGGTGGCATCGAGATGTGAAAGCAGTTTGCTCAAGGAAAGAAATAAGGTTTTTAGTTCTTATAGAGGGAAGTGCATTTAAATCCATCTAACTGCAGTTAAATCAAATAATCAAATGCTCCAAACTTTCACGTTAAATACGGTGAAGAATTTTGGGGGAGCATGCATGGGAAGGACAGGAAGACTAATAGCTAATAAGAGAACTCTCCAGTTCCAATTTGCTAAAGCTGATGCCCTTAGTACTGCTACGACAGCTAAAATAACACGTCTTTTTTTTTGTATTTTCCCCACACACACTTTTCCCTGTTAGCAACAGCTATAAATGTCATCAGCAGTACCAGCAGGAAATCTCCACAGAGGGTAGGATGTGAAGAAATAAGATGCTTGCTCATTTTAGAAACCATTAAATTTGCCATTTCCACTGAACTCCTACAGTCACTTCTTCCTGAGAAGTTCAAGGACTCAAAAAAATACAAAATCTATCGTAGCAGAAAGAGAAACTGCCTCTGCAGCAGAGGGGTGAGCTGTGACAGTCTTACCCATTTCCTGTGGAGTCTTCCAAGCCCGATGGGATCGTGACTGGCCACTGCAGGCAGTGGAAGAGGCCAAACTCCTTTGGGTCAAGAGGTTCAGAAACTGAAGACTAAGCCCTCTGTCCTCACCAAAAAAATACCAGATGATTTCACAGGAAAGACCTCACAGGCTGAAAAACCCTGCTCTCAAATTCCCATGAAGAATCTCCCTACTGTCTAAATGCCTAAGAGGAAGGAGCACCTTTTTGGAAACCTGTTAGTTTCTACTTTCAAACAGATATTCAGCACCACTGAATTCAGTCTACTAAGTTTCTGTTTTTCTCAGAGATATTGGATGAAGTTTACAAACCCCTTTATATTTAACTTGCAAGCTTGTGTGGAACTGGAAGTCAACGGGACACAGAAACTGAGCAACAGAAGTGCCCAGCAGTAGTTTTAAGTGTGTTTCTTTAGGGTTTGGAGACTGAACGAATCAACCAAGTATAGGAAAAGTACAGTTAAGACCAATCCTAGCAAATGCATTTTCGAGGCCAAGCCTACTGCTGGAAAACAGCAGTGCTCAAGAGGGCTCTACAAGCAGCACGAGAAAAAATCCGAGACGAGCCAAACCCTTTTATATTGGAACTTGCTGCAGTCACGTGGCCTTTTTCCTTGATGATGGGATACAAGTCTTGGCCACGCAGAACGAGTAGGGGCAATTACAGCCTAGCCCAGCAATACCCAGCAACTTGAATTGCTAACGGTTGGACTTGACGATCTTAAAGGTCTTTTCCAACCTAAAAGAGTCTGATTCCATGAAATGCCTTAGCTCAGGGAAGAAAGCTCACTGCAGATGTGTGCAACTGCCCCAGCCCACTTCTTTCTGGTGCCTTCCTACTCACGCCCCCGCAGCCTGCACTACAGACAAACCCACCAGGGCCATTACCTGTGAGACTGTGCACGTTTTTAAAAAAAATCATTTCTGCTGATGGGCTGGGACAGTATCAACATCATTTTCAAAGACCGTAATGCTACTGGAAAGCAGACCACAGCGTGCCTGAGCGACAGACCTTCACCAGTGCTGGGTAGCCAGACCCAGCTACGCGTGCCTTCATTCAGCAGGTTGAAAGAAAGTAGTTCGAAAGAAGATCAGTTGAGCATAGACCACAGATCCTGGTGCACTGTCACTTCGACAAAGATTGCTCGTTAACAGAAAAAAAAGCAGCGCAGCAAGAGCAAGAACCAGCTCCTTGCAGGGTGCTTACCTGTCCTGCAGCGCATTTACAGAAAGGGAACAAACCCAGAGCTGCGTTAACCTTTCCATGTTCTGCCTTCCCGGCTCTTCACAAATGTGACCGAACACCTTCAGTTTTAAAGGTTAGAATTTGTCACGGGAATGTTAATGGCTTCACAAACCTTAAAGTTGCACTTTTAGCCTCATCTGCAGAAAGTATTTAAGAAATTGTGGTCAAGAACATGATTTTTATTACTACAAACCCAAGAGCAAAGAACCTGAACGTTACTTTAGAAGCCACTGACCATGTTTGCAGTAGGAACACGCAGCTATCTAGTAGAAAATAAAAGAGTTTGGTGGATAACAGGGCTAAATAAAGCAAAGATTTCTGCAGAGATGCGTAACGATGTAATCAGGTAACACTAGATGATGATTCAGCAGAGGCTCCAGTAACTGAAAAGCCCAACCGCATTAAAAGGGAGAAAGGCAAAGCAAGTAGCTGCTGCAGGACTAACGTTTAAATACTCTACCCAGACTTCAAAATGAGAGAAGTTTTCAGTAACTGAAACATTAAAGGCCTCTGTATCATCCACGCTACTTCACCGCCCACTTTAAAAAAGTTGGATAGCATTTCCAAATCCATCTTCATGATTTAAACGCCGTTCAGGAGTGTTATGGAAACCTGCCTACTTTGCCTAGACAGTTTTGACAAATCCAAACCAGTGTTTAAATGTTCAGTAAGGAAACATTTTTCAGGAGATGTAATACCTTTTATTAGACCAACGGATACAAACAAGGAGCCCGAGGCCTGGGAGGGCGAAGAGACTGACAAGCTTTCAGCATCTAAGCCTTCTTTCCCAGTCTGAAGAAGGGCTGTTGGCCTGAAAACCTTCCTGCTCAGACTAAATAATGTTTAAAAAAAATTAGAAAACTTGGCTTCTCCTCTAAACCTCACTTCATTTGTATCCTTAAACTGTCAAGTTAACATTGCTTCATTCAATGATGAACGCACCTTTGGACAGTATATCTGAATATACCAAAAGGTTTGCAAATCCTTTCTTCATACAAATGAGAAAATGTAAAGCCACATGTGGGAAGTGTACAATGTCATCTCTCACCAACCTTTGCTTCCCAGTCCCACAACCTGATGCCAGCCCCAGCGACCTCCACCAGCACGTATCAGACAAGATGTGTCCCAAGCCTCAAGCTGTTACCGCGCTGGACTGCCAACTGCTGCTTAGCTAAGTAGCCACCAAACACCAAGAAAATGCATATTCCTGTTTTTCTCTTCAAAAGCTTCCCAGAAAGACCCCATTTTCGTTGTCTTGAAGCTAGGCTGGGGCAAGCAGCCCTTACAAAAGCTTGTCACCACATGCATGACATCCTGGAACACGCCGCTATCCCCAAAGAGGATGAAAGAGGGAATGCACAAGTCATTACAGGGAAACGTGACCTCAGTGTAATGTATCCTGAGCTTGGAATTTCCTTGCTGCACCTGGGGACTGGAAGCATGCAGGAGCGGACGCTGGCCACGTGCCCTTCCCGCAGCAAGGGCTGCAGGACCACGAGGTCTGCTCAAGGCAGGGGAACGTCACCGCCAGCTTTGCGAATGAGCCATTCCGTATCCATCGCTCAGCCTTTTAGGGGAGACAGATGTCTGGTCACTGGAGATGTTTGAATTGCTGCAATCTAATCACCACCGAGGACAGGCAGCGGCTGTTTTACGAGCTGTACCAAGGATATGAGAAGCTCACAAGGATCTTCACCACAGGTCACTTCCAATGGGTTGGTAGGGACGCACGTTACGGCCCCCACCACTGAAGACTTGGCAGGAATACAGATACACCCTCCTGGGCATTTACTCCCAGAATTTGGCCACTTTACCCAAGGAAAGCAAATTGTAATAGTCAGGAGACCCTCTCCAACAGTTTGGCATGGCTGGAGAGCACAAGCAGCAAGAAGAAGAGAAAACAACATCAGCACTCTGATAATAGGCTGCTGTGATTTCTCAGCTGAAGGAGCAGAGCCCACAGCAAGCTGAGGGACAGAGGAGGAAACCCAGAACTGCGCCCATCCTCGAGTCTGCTCTCACGCCCATGCAGTTCTCAGAAGAGAGTTTGATCTCCCTGCCAAGCAGCCGCTTCTGCTTCCAAGCCCGGATGGCGAGAGGCTGCCCAGCGTTACGCGGGCGGTCAGGCACTCAGCCCGACTGCGTGCCACGCAAAGCCGGCGAGACGGACCCAGCGCTCCGCTCCTCGAAAACGGCAAAGCCGCACGGACGTAACTACACGTAGTTAACCCCATGTCGGAGGGTCCTTGCCTGGACATTCACACGCTCCCTTCAGAAGAGAGAGCCAGGCACTGGAAATCTGTGCCAGGTAAAGGCAGTGTGCAGTAACACTTGCCACTGCTGAATGCTTGGAAGACAAGCATAAATAAAAGAAACTGAGATATTTTAAACAGCAACTTCCCCCACTCCTCCCTTCAAAAAATGAAGCAAAACTGAGTCCAAATATGAGGACCTACTGTCTAATCTAGTACCTTAAATGAGAGGTCAATTTTACATTTGACTAGTATTTTAAGAAGTATTAAATTATATATTTTTTTGCTGTACCCCAAAGTAAAAAAACCCTTAAATAGCTGCTTGAGGTCTTTCAGGCTGTTATTAACAGCAGAGACGAGAGTCTTTGAAACACACACCCTGCAGGGTTCTCCGCGCACGTCCAATTACGTACATTTCTATTTCCAAAGCTTTTTCCTGGTAAGTGTCAGGAACAATCTGAAATTTCTGCAGCATGCAAGACTTCTGGGATGAATTTAAATGAGCATCTCCAGCCTTTTAAAAACAATCCCTTACAAAGAAGAAAAGTAAAAGACAAGATCCATAGCCTGACACAGGTTTTAGGCAAGGTTTTGCCGTAAAATAGTTGTATGACTTTTGGGAAATATCCATTCCATAGAATGGAAATTGGACAGGTACAAGAAACTGCTCTCCCATGTATCCATAAGCCAGACGAACGACTGCCTAAGCGGTATTACAGATCGGGCAGAGACGTCTAAGCAGGTATGCTCTGCCTGCCCGCGGGAGAGCAGGAGGCTTGGGGAGCAATCGGAAACGCCCACTGCCCAGAAGAAAAGGCCTATTTTATTGTCATGTAGGCAGGACCCGAGATCATGTGCTGGAGTCAGAGAAGGGTGAAATACACCAAAAAAAAAAAAAAAAAAAAGGAAAGAAAGAACTTGTCAAAAGATACTTTATTACCGTGGAATCAGAGCCAACTGTACAACAAGGAATTGCAGGAAGCAGACAGCTCTGCCAGACAGCTGTGAGAACTTCACACTCCTCAGACAACCCACCTCGCTCTAATCACCAACTCCAGGGTTACTCCCTGAAAGATTTGCTCAAAATCTGCAAGTTAAAGACAATTCTGTTTATAATTTATAGTCTGGGGATGGCCAAAGGCTCTCTTTGACCCCAGATGAGAACCCATCAAGCTTAGTAATGATAGAAGGGGAACAAAAAAAATCCCAACCCAAAACAAACACACAAAAAAACCCCAACCTCTCTGTGACCTCCAAAGGTAACAAAGCAGAAGGAAGGTGACACACAGCAGGCAAGTTCAGGCAGAGTGGAGAGCGCAAGGCGAAAGGTAAGGCAGTACCTCAGCATCCCAGGGCAGTGGTGTCGATACAGCAAACGCACATCTGGCAAGTACATATGGAGGAATGGGGCTTATTCAGATAAGACTGAATAAACAGATGAAATCTAATCAAGAAAACACAGCTCCTTCTGTCATATTGTACCCTTTCATATGGCGGTCTCGCAGAGTATGTTAAGCCCGCGCCCTATCCACAGCACCTCCGTTTGCAGAGAAGGAGCCCAGGTAAAGAACAAGTGATTTTCCTAAAGCTTGACCCTACAGAGATGTTTTCATGCACCTGCTTTGACCAAACCATCCACTGCAACAATTATTTACAGCAGCGGGAGTCCAAGGGTGGGAAGGGAAAAAAGGTTCCGGCCAGGAAACACACTCCAATGCTTATTGCTCTGTGCAGCACATCAGCCTTTATTGCCCCAAGCTTTGCATCTCAGCCATGGCAAGGATTAAGGGCAGAGGAAAGATACCACCTCGCATGGCTGCACATTTTGAGGGAGTTTCGTACGCTGACAGTTTAGCAATCCTACCATTTTTAATCACAACTGCGATGAAAGGTAATGAATTTGCCCGTTATGGCTTACAACTGGGAAATATTTATGGAATGAGCAGCACATTAGAGTGTCTTCATTTCCGGCAGTTAAATGAGGCTTCTCAGAGTCCTCCCTCATGTTGTGGACATTTGTTTCATTGCATGAGACTTTGTGCTCCAGTTTAGGATTAAACTGTCATAGGGGGATTTACTGATTTAACTGAATACTTGCTTTCTGAGAGAGAAATTCCAGTTGTCTGCTTCTCAGCTCTATCTAGCCACCTATACAAGCCAATTTCAATTTCAGGTTTCCTGAATGCCTGGATTAAAAGGAGGTGAAAATAAAAATCCATTTTCCAATTAAAAAAAAAAACAAAACAACCCAGCCAAGATAGCAACAGCAAAGCTAACAAATTAATCAAGCACCAACAAAAAAAGCACATGGGTCTTCCTAAAGATATTGAGGACTCCCTTCTGCTCAGCCTTCGTTACCGCCAGCTTCCCCAAACACACAAACCTGTCAAAGTCTGACACGCAGAAGGGACCACTGCCGGCCTGCCTTTTGTCTGCTGTCCCAACTTGTTCAACCCCCCGAGTAGCTGCAGAATGGAAATGAGGCAGAAGCTTTAGCAGCGCAGCCTTTGCTGCCCCGGGCAGCTGAACACCCATAAAGCACAGGAAGGCAAGCTCCGTCTCAATTGAGTTAATCAGATCAACAATTACTTTCCATAGTGTCGTCACCTTCAAGCATAAACATGCTTATCTTTGTGCTTAAGATACAGAAAAAGGCAAAGCACCGCTGCAAAAATCCCTTTTTTCATGTCTGATTCTGTTGTGGAAGCTGTCATCCTGAATAGAAAAAAGGATTAAGAACAAGGAATAACTTCATTCTGTCCCTTAAAGTCCAGCATTTTGAAGTCTGTGGGATTGCACATGTTAGTAAAACTGGGGGGGGTGTGTTTGCTATTTACCTTTTCATAAGGCAAAGTAATGCTATTTTCAAGGCTGAAGGCAAAAGAAAAAGGACAATGTTATGAAGTCAATACTACAAAAATACCATGTTCCAAACGACAAAAATCATCACTGACAACAGATTTCTGGGAAACAACTCCTAAGCTGTTCACTTTTCAAAACTGTTTTTCCACCAAAAAAAGCCTTCAATTTAAAGATTCACTTCCATGTCACCAATGTAATGGATACAGTACCAAATCCTCCCCGTGCTCCACAGCAGAAAAGCCCCAACACCACCCGAATGAGCAGTGCAGAGCTGGCGTGAACACCAGCCTGACTTCCCCAGAAACGCCTGACCTTCAGGGCCAAGATGAGACAAGTTGAACAGCATCAGGGGCAGGAAGGACTCCACAACCATAGCTCCTTACCTTCTGAAACAAGCCACCCAAGTGTCTGTTTAACACTTGGGACATTCATTAGCTACTACAGGACTGCTCACTTCACAAAAGCCTTTGCCTCTGTCAAAAACCTAGTTAAATTTAAGCTGCTGGTTTAGAACTAAGCACTGATATAGACTCGTCAAATGAAAAGGGAGCCAGGGTGAAAGTGCCCTGCCTTCCTGGCCACGATAGCATTTGAGGGGTATCTCATTTTTAATGAGACAAGGGCAAATAGGACCGTCACTGCTTTGGGGTAAGGGCAGCGGCAGGGAAAGGCCACTCAGGCAGGTGCAGGCTGCTCCTGCACCCATTTAAGATGCAGTGGATACTGCTGGAAGGGGCCCATCCTCTTCCTCCTAGTGCTGGCACGTGCACCTGAGGGACCAGCCAGCGCAGAGAGACGATTCGGCTGAAAACTAATCACTTGCTGTGACACCTACCAGGCATTTTCTCTGAGACACCAGATACTTGTCCCACTCCTCGCATGTCTGCTATTTCAGAAGTGCCTTAACCTGCTAACATCACCCTTACACAAAAGAGAGGCCAGTTTGGACACAAGTGGGTTTCCAAGGGGTGACGAGAACAAGATGGCTATTCCCTGGCAGGGCCAGTGGGAAGCGCCTCTTCCCACACCCACCGCCCTGGCACCAGCGGGGTCTCCAAGTAACCGCAGGGGTCAAAACCCAGCGCTGTAGGTTAGGCACAGCTTAACCAGCCAAACGACTCTATTCCAACCATGGAAATGTTTCCTACAGGAGGGTGAAGAAACACACATCTGACAAAAACGCTAAGAGCCAGAAACCCTGATTCAGCAGTATTGATAGCAGAAAAACACACCACCTAGGTGCTGTTCTTAAACCATGAGACATCACTAGGAAAAAAGCAGATGAGTCTTTCCATCCTTCCCACCTGCACACACCTAGCCCCAGGCCAAATTTCTTTAGAAAGGATATTAAACTCAATTAAGTTTAAAAAGCTTTTGGCTCCACATTGCACCGTTCAGGTGTTCCCTGACTGCCGCAGTGCCCTTTGGAGTGCTGTAAAGGACAGGGCAGATTTAAAGAGAAGGAAGTGGAGAGAACAAGACAAGGCATTCTAATTACCAGCAACCCAGCCCCACATATAAACTGAAAGTTCAACTGACAAGAAGATTTAGCATCGTAGACCGGTCAAGGAAGTTTTCCACTTCGTGCTCCCAGGACACAGAGGAGGAAGAAAGCCCAAGGACTGTTGGTGAAAACCAGGAGACAGCACACACTCAAACAACTTGGTACCAAGTTGGGGCAATCATGCAGAATACTGCTTGCAAAATCTGCCAAAGTCCAGTGAGCAGGTAAGAATTGAAGCCGCTGGCTCAGCACTTCTTAGTCTTTCCTAATACAGGAGGGTCCCTTTGGTCTTTTGTCTCCAAGTAATCTTTTCTCTCAAAGCAAGCAAAAGACACAATTGCCAACATCTCAGAAATGCTTGCATAAGCATAAGATGGGTATTACTGGAATACACACATTCAGATGTCCATTTCTTTTTCTAACATAAAAAATAGTCCTATACCATGAAGCTTTATTAATCACTACCTTCAAGTACGAAGCACTGACCTTTAACAAAGCGCTTCCACATACCAGCTGGAATGGCAATACTTGAACCTGCATTAAGCAAAGGGAAAGTCTACAGATAGAACCCCCTCCCATCAGCCATCAGCCATTAAAGAGGCTCTTCCTGGAAAAGCTGCCCTTTATGATGTTTGCCCTACTTAGCTGTCAATTAGTAAGAGGCAACGCTCCAGAGGATGGTAGGAATCCAAAGAAAAATATTAACAGGTAGACAGTAGAGGTCAAAGGCTGTTGAATGTGCTCACGAGATCTTCCAGGTCACAGGAGGAAAACCAGTCAGAGCAAACTGATCGCTACTTCTCAGGGCAAAGCACGGAGGCGAAGCAGTGCAAATCCGCCCCAACCACAAAGAAAACGGCACACAAGTTACTTGGTTGGAGGAAAAGACTGAAAAGCACCAGAAATTAAAACCTGTGGAGAAATGGGTACATGGGAGAAGACAACCCCTGGCCACAGAGTAGCAGTACAATTTTCAAAGCGCAATGCTGTTTAAAACACCAACATCACAAACAGTTTAAACAGCAGCAGTGACACAAACCCATCCGGGGAGGGAAAGCTCTGGAGAGGAGCCCATCACTGAAATACGCAGGATGAAACCAAAAGGTGACACCGAGCCGGTGAAAGCCTTCACTCACATTTCTCATGCAACAGAGAAGCCCACAGTACTGGAAAAAACAGGTCAGAGGAACAGTTCAGGTATTTCATCTCGTTTCATCCCGTTGACGCAGTGAAACCAGATGACACGCATCCAGAGTTTACAAGCCAGCTGGCGAATGTGGACAACTCGGTAAAACAGAGGCGGCACCAGAAGGGCCTTAAGAACATAAACGTGGAGCAGCCACGCTGTGCCGACTGAACCCACCTGGCTAACGTCTTGTCTGACAGTGGGCAGTTGTGAATTCCTCCGGGAAGCATCCGCACGGCAGGGCAGACATCCTGTCCTTGCGCCCACGCTGCCCTCCAGCTTGCAGCAAACAGCAGTCGAAGAGTTTGCTGAGCTGGAAACTGCATTTGGACCATTACGTTTAACAGCCCCTGACAGACCTTCCCGCAAAAAGACAGCCATAGTGTTTTTACACAGTGTGAGCTAGACAGCACCTGAATCATCCGTGCAGCAAAACGGCTGTTGCTTTGGGATATATTAATGGTATCCCCGTGTTCAGGGCTGGGGAGTTAAAATCCTACGTTTACTCCAACTTCTGCAAATGTTCCTGCCAGAAAGCTGGCTGCAAAACTGCAAGTGTCAGGGAAGAACCCAACACGGCGACAAACTACCCAAGCATATGGCAGACCGCGGACAGATGGACAAAGGCAAGATGTCATTAGTTTGAAAGGAGAGGAAGTATGATCCACTAAAGTGTTTACAAATATCTATAAAGTGATAAATTAAATGTGAAGGGACTGGTTAACAGCATAAGTAAGGTATTCTTCTCTGATCCTAAGACAAGACACTGTTTCCCACAACTCAGAGGGAAAAAACACATCTCCCAAGTGATTAATGAAAAAGTAACTGAAAAAGAGGCTGAGACACACAGAAATGTCTAAGCACAGCCCTCACAGGATTAGCAAGGATGAAGCCTTGGGCTCTCCCTTGAGATTTCAAGAGAGGAAAGGTAAAGATTACAGACATCATCAAGCCCTGTTACTCTTTTTTATTACAAAAACAGCCTACCCCATTCCATTTAGGCAATTTCACTTCTACTGCACCATTATGGCCTGGGAGGGCCATGGTGAAGCTGTGAACAGGCTGCCCAGAGAAGCTGGGATGCCCCATCCCTGGGAGTGTCCAAGGCCAGGCTGGATGAGTCTTGGAGCAACCTGGTCTAGTGGAAGGTGTCCCTGCCCATGGCAGGGGGGGGGACTGGGTGGGCTTTAAGGGCCCTTCCAACCCAAACCATTCTGTGATTCTGTGATTATTTTTTCCTGTTACTTTTCCCACCTGTAGGTCAAAGCCCATCCCAGGCACTGAATGCTGTACCGACACTTCAAAAAAAAGATGGCAGTTCAGAAATTTGCACATAGAACTCACGCACTCGGGCGTTTTAGATCTCAATTTATGTGACAATTTGCACAATACATCTGTTAATTTCTTCAGCTGTGGAAGCACCAAACCAGTCAGTTGTACAGAATGACAGCATGAACCGAAGCTGTGTTTTCTTTTACGCCCGCCTTGTAACACCCAAAACCCTTTAAGAAAAAAATCAACAATGCTCAAAACCAATAAGATTTATATTGGCTCTGCTCAACTGCTACATAAATAATGGAAAAACCATCAATAGCAAATCTCAGGGTATTAACATTTACTGGAAAGTAAATACTAAAATAATTAAAATTGAGTAGAACTAGAAGATTTGCAGTTGGAGACAGCTTAAGCAGCAAAAAAAGGATTTGTGAAGGATAGGTCCATGTTCAGTACAATGCTGAGACCTATCAGGGCTGCTGGTTCTTCAGAAAATACTTCCTGCACTACGGAAATATGGTCCTTCAGTCATTATTTGCATGTCTGAATTAACGCACGGCAAACAACGCACAACAACTCCACGTAGTTATCTAGGGATTGCAGGAAAGTAGTTCTTTAAGTTCCAGTTATCTTGGAGACTTCAGTGTTCCATGTGCATTATATAAGAAATGTCATGTACTAATGTATGAAATAACACTAATGGTTTTATCTATGCAAGAACATTTTTCACATCAGTAATCTCTCATTTCTTTCCCTCACTTAATTTAACCTCAAACATCAAATCTAGCACCCCAATAGCACTGTTCGTGGCAGTAATCTCTCACCCAGCCAATGGAGACAGCTGGCAAAACAGGTTAACAACCTGTAATAAAACTGCTTCTCCTGCCTCTCCAAACACAGTAAATTCCTAAATTCTCCCTAAATTCTCATTTCTTCCCAAGCCACAGTATATGCAAGATGTTATTGACATCTCATACCAACAGCAAATCTTATATAGCTAATAAATATCAGACATTTTATAGCTTGACACACACACACACACACTTTATTTATAAAGCATTTCCTGGATTTCAAAGGGAAATTCCCTGCTAGATAATTACTGGACCCCAGTCCTGCAAAAGCCCAAGATGCAAAGCTTTAAGGTCATGACAATCTCATGTACAGAACAGCTATTTTGGGTAATTACAGCGGTTGTAATAATGCCTTTGGAGTCCCATGAAGCTGAGCTCGCTGTAACTAAGACACGTAGTCTTTCAGGCAGCAGCTTTTTCAAAAGGGACAATTTGTTTTAATAAAACACTGAACAAAAACATCCTTTATACCTTACTATTTTCTTGTAGTACTTGTATGTGACTACATAAGTCTAAGCCTAACCTTTAGCTGATGTGAATTAGCATAACCTTCCTACCTGATCAAGTTACACCCATTTACCTCAGAGGAAAATTCAACATTATGCCAGGTCTTGTAAGAGCTGCTTCTAAGTAACTCACCTGTATTTCAGTATAAGTAAATTTAAAAAAACCCACATGATCTTAAATGTTAGCTGATATAGCACTTGCTGTTGTGAACTGAGCTCTGTTATACCAGAATTAATTTCCTATACACATTGAAGACAGTTCAATCCAGAGTTCAGACCTGTCTGTAGAAACATTTGCAAGCACAAGGCTGGTTTTGCACAAAGAACCAGAGCCCAAAGCTATTCCTTTTGCAGCAGGACAGGTGAAGGACAAAGGCCTCAGTGCAGTCTGTGGGCACTGGGGCTGTAAGAAGTGGATCAGAGTCGTTCGACCTGGTCATTCACGTGCCACCAGCTCATGGAATAAGTCTTCGCTCTCCAACTCCAGAGAGGTTGTGGATCACATTTTAGTTTCTGAAAAGCTCCATCTGTGGGTGTCCCTGTGCATGTACTGTGTGCTGGTATGCGGATTTTCGGGTGTTGACTCGGAAGCTCCAGCGGCTTCAGTCTCAGAGCCAGTTAGTGCTCCCCAGAGATGAGAAGACTTTGCTCTCTTGGGAGGGAATGGTCTGTTCTTCAGGCAGGCAAAAAGCAGTGAAAGCCAGCAAGAAGTCAAAAAAAAAAAGGTCTTAAGTATGATAAAATACTGAAAGCTTTGGTAGCTACTGTGCACTTTGGTTTTCACTAACATCTTTAGTGCAGCCTCCACATTTTCAAGTCCCTTCTGTTAAATGGGCATGATTCATTCCCCTTCGATTTTCCAAGCCTGCTTCTGCTTAGAAGCCAATTTAGCAATTAAATTAATCATCAAATATTTCTTGCCAGAAAAATAAAAAAACAGAGTTTCACCCCGCCTGGTCAAAATGCAATTCCCAAAGGACTTGAGAAGTTAGTGAGCGGAACAGTTACCAAAAAAAAATGTGAAAACTGGCAAATCAGACAGCCAAGAAAGAGACAGGAAGTGACAGATTTAAGAAAATACCTCTAAAGTAGAGGAAATGAGTTGTCCTTTAAGAAGAAATCATACATATAAAACACATAAAACAGAGCATTCTTTGTAGACTTGACTGAAGAAGAAAAAAAGAACGATTTAAAAAAAAAAAAGACACATCCTGAATAGCATTAAAAGCAAGACAGCTTCAGTGGGTAGCCTCATCTAGTTAAGATGGAAATTTGAACAATTTCAAAAGCAGTGGCCAAATCTGTAAAAGAAAAATAGAAGTAAAATAAAGAGGAAAAAGCAATTAAATGCATGGAGAGGAGTGACTTGAGTCAGAAAGTGGACACATGGCTGCTCACAGGAAGCAAAGAGTGCAATGCTGTGCCTACTCTGCGCACTGCACGTCAAGCCCTAACAGCGATACTCCTGAAAGGTATTAGGAATTTTTAAAAAATACAATACGCATAGGCTCCTCCTGGGAGAGATGTGCTAAGAAAAGCCTTGTGTTGAGGTTCTACCTGAAGTTCTCCTCGACTGAGAAGCTTCTTTGGTGAGTTACAAACTGCAGGCCTTCGCTCCAGCAAAGGGGTGTGATGCACAACTTCAGGAATACATAGAGGTACCCCCCCTTAATCACAGCCACTACAGGCAGCTCCCAAACACACAACAGCAAGAACTGCCTGACTGTATCCCCTAAGCTCACGGATCACCCAGGCACCACATCCGGGAAGCTGCAACGCTGAAGGAGGCATTAAGGGCTTTGTTAGGTGACACTGACATTTTAAAAAGGGAAGCTCAAGCTAAGTACATACTTGCTTAAGTGAAGTCTTCCTTAAACCCCTTTTTAAAGCTAGTCGCAATAATGCAGGAAATGTCATGTATAGAAGAGCTTTATCTGAGTGCAAACACCATACAGAGCAAGTTTAACCTCAGAGATTGTGTGTTCATCCCTACAAAAGAGCATTCATTGTCCAGACATGTCCAGCAAAGTTTTGCTGGGAGGGGAGAGGAAGGGAAGAAAATGCAAGAGGAAAAAAAAGTACCTTCACTCCATTTTACGACTGCAAAAGGCATTTCTAAGATATTTCTGAATAGCTACAATTTTCTCTTTCGTAATAATGCTATCTCACAAAATATAAATTTACCTGGACCGGATTCTTTACTTTTGCAATGATTTAAGCTTTCTTTCATTAGGGTAGAGAAATTAGACCAATTAATAAACCTGAAAGCCTTCTGCCACAAAGATTTCCCCTGAAAGGGCTTTAAGAGCAAATTTAGCACTGAACTGCTCCAAGCAAGCTCACCGCCTGGTTTTCTCCAGCTATAAAGGCAGCAGCAGTTACACTGAGTAACAAGCCAGCTACTGTAATACATCACCCATCACAGCCTAACTGGCATGATAAAGTGCTTGCGCATGAGGGGATTGCATGGCCAGTCCGAACAAAGACCACTTCATCTTGCATTTCCTAGAAATCTTTCTTTTTTGTTTAAAAAAAAAAAAAAAGGAAAAAAGCTCACATCCTGAGCCCCGTGAAGCCTGAGCCACTCCCCAGCCTTTGCTGCTCCCCCAGCAGAGCTGCCTGCCCTTCCACGCAAGCGCTCTGTTGCAGCCATCCCCTACGTATTTCAGTTATAAATGAAATAATATTATAACCACTTGGGCTTTTATTACTCTTACCTGGAGACACTGCCAGCAGTTTCCTCAGCAGCTTGCTGAGCAGATGAGATTTGCAGCAAACCGAAATCAATCAAGCCAGCCAGTTCATCTTCATTGTAGAGCAAGAAATAAAGCCTGGATCAGCCTCACAGGTTCTTCCGCCCCTTGCTCTCCTTATTTCCCCACTCCCAACGGCTCCAGTTCCCGAGAGCTCCCGGGGGAAGATGTAGAACCACCAAGAGAGCATCTTTCCCCCTGCACCTTCTCCCATCAGAGAGCAGAGGTGCATATGCACATGTGCAAATCCCTAACTGTTCCAGCATTTCCCCACAAATACAAGACAGAGAAACAGTGTGATCTATCATCTCTCCAAATTATCACGCTGTCAAATGTGCTGTGGTTTGGGCAAGAGGAGATTTACCCACCAGATGAAGTCCTGTGCAGTGGTAGCTGTGTTTCGGGATGTATGACCCACAGATGAGCGTGCCCAGCGCTCCCTGTATGCCCTTACGTTTAATTCCCCTTCAGATGTTAATAATTCCCTATTTCCACTGACATTACATGCCAGTGAGTTTCCCAGGCTATCCTGGTACGAAAAGCAGACCTCTCAGCCTTGACCTTCAAGTGAAGTGCCGGAGGGCAGAAGGGAAGGTGTATTTGGCCACCCAAGATGTATCCTTCCTCATGCCCTTTCGGGAGACCGGTGTGACATTTGCCGTACCTGACAGTCGTGAGCTTTGCCAACCCAGCCCAGTTAACCAGTACATTTGAGTCCCCGCTCCCAAAGACTAAAGGACAATTGCCAAGGGCTGGTGACATACTGCAAAGGTACAGGACGGGAGATGACAGCCTGCCCAATGCTACACGCCTCATGCAAATACCTTCCTATGGCCCTGAACCACAGGATAGCTTATCCCCAACCCCATGCTGGCCACCAGCTCGCCTCCTTCCATGGCTGGGGTTTCCAGCGAGCCCAGGCTCACCCCAGCACAGCTCCTGCAGGGAACCCACCCTAGGTCCCATAACGAACCCATACGGCCGCTCCCTGGGAGCACACACAGGTGACAAGGCAAAAGGGAGAGATGGGAGCTAAGGGGGACCCCAAAGCAGCTCAGCCAAGAGGACATCAAGGAACCTCTCCTAAAGCACACACAAGAAGTCCTCTCATTACCAGGTTGCTTGTCTAAACTGAATTAACTGAAAACATCATTAAAAATATCTGCATCTATTCTTGCTCCCTTAATGCTGCCCACGGTCCTGTGTGTATCCTGCCATTTACAGCGTCCCTCTCAAATCTCCTGGCACGTGAGCTTTCCAAGGCAAAGCCTGCAGCACGCAGCCCTTCGCACTTTCTGCACGACACGCAGACTCCTAGCTGGGATGCAGCAATCCACACGGGATTACAGGCTCCGCGTCGCAGCGGGTCAAACAAAAGGAACTCGCTCCAGGCTGTCAGTCTGCCACCTCCCCAGGACCACTCTGAGGGAACGAAGAACAACCCCAATTGGATCATACATACAACCACAGCACCACGGGCCAACACGGATACTGCCCTAACAGGATACGGTGCCAGCAACTTCTCTGGCAGGATGGGCTCAAATCCACCAGGCAACTGGATCTAAGAAGAATGGACAATCCATGGTTTGTTTGAAACGTTATAGAAGACACAGGTTGAATGTTAATCAGAAAGAAAAAAGTACTGATCATCAACATATCAATGGGCTCAGTTTAGCTTTCAGTGCTCATTATTGTCGGGTGTGCGACGCAGGACTGAGTCTCTATGGATATTTCCGAGTTTCAGAGTTATAGCTATGGTTTTATTCCCAAAGACTGATCTAGAAAAGTCTGCAGCAGCTCTACTCCAGGATTTCAAAGTAAAAAAATGCAATCTGCGATAGCATCATCCAAATGACAATGCTCAGGAACAGGATCTGGAATATTTTACAGTGATTCTGTTATCTTCCAGCACACACAAGGATGTGAACATTTACTTTAGCTAACCACAGTTACATGAAAAGGGGTGCTTGCCAATGTGTGGCAATCAGGGGACTCTAACCAGAATATTAAGATAGCCATATTTTACTATTATTTACCATTGAGGCACCACAAGAACCATCGCAGCTCCTTTCCTCTCTGTATAAACATCATATTGATAAAACTGGCACCGACCCCAAACTGGAGACGGCGTTTTTGTCCCGCCACACAAAGAGAGGCAGACACAAAAGACAAGCGGTGACGTTATATTGGCTACAAAAGAAAACAAAACCCAAGCCACTGTTCTTCATTGCACACCCTCTGCTTGGACAGGAAGAAAACACACTCCAAGAAGTCACTTTCAAACCTTGTTTTGGGATAAAGAGTTGACTGTTGTGCACGGTAACTAGGCATGAAATTAAACCCACTACAATGCAGGCTGCTTAGTGGTTTCTCTATGCTGGCCATCAGTCAGGCGCATGAGTGCTCACACTTAGATTTAACTCGGATGCCACAGCAGAACGTGGCCCGTCAGCATCACTCTTGTCACTTCAGGGCAGGATGGTTCTGCCAGCACGCCGAAGCAGCCGAGTCCCAGAGCGCACTGCTCTCTTGGCAGGTATTCCTCCTTGCCTGGGGGAGACAGACATAGGGGAGTTCTACATCTAGGAAAAAAATAAGATTATTGTAGCCCATCAGATATGGTTTCCGGCTTTAAGGATTAGAGCCCTGTCACAGCAAGAGCCAGAGAAAAGAGCAGGTTGTTCTTTAGCTCTCACCTTGTAACATTTCCCTGTTTACTTGCACTTACTTTAGACTGATTTCCTTTCTGAAAGCGTGTCTCAGTCCCCCTCTGCCTACCCCCAGCTCCCATATTCTCATTACAACAACTTTCTGCAAGGAGGCTTAAGCATGTGTAAGGCTCACATTGTCCTAAAGGAGACAGTTTCTTCAGCGCCTGCTTCTCCTCCACTCTCAGCACCTCCCACCTCCACTTTCTGCACCGTGTTGGCCCTCTGCAAAGGCAAACACCTGGAAAACAGCTCCCCGATTTACACAGGCAAATGGATTCTCCCTCCCGACAAGAAACTGGTCCGCTTTGAGCGGCAGTTACAAAAGGAGCAACGTCTGCTCCGCAACCGCTCCGCAGAGCATTGCACAAGAGCAGTTATTTTAGCCAGCCTGATCCTACAAATGCCAAAGCAGTTTGGTTTCCTCCTATCTCTGCGCACGGGACCTCTGTGTAGCATATTTGAAATTACTCGGACTCCCCCCCGGGTTTCCCTCGGCCTCTCTTGTTTTCATCACCTTCCACCTTCAGGAGGTTCTTTCCCACTTGCTCCCAGTGCCAGCAGGGTCCCATCTGACCCCACCACCCCCCTTGGCTCCCCCCAGCTTTATTAAGAAATCATCTTCAACGGCTGCTTGGGGTCACGGTTCAGGAAGGCTGATGGGGAACCGCAGGTTTGTCTCCTCAGGGCTCAGTTCGTTCACTCTTTGATGCCCTCTGGGAACTGAAGCAGATGATGCTGATTATTTTTGCAATTTCTACCCGTGACTTTTCTGCACCGAACTGGTGGGGAGGGGACGTTTCCTGAGCCCGCTCTCGGAAAGGGCCCATTCTGTCAGAAAATTCGGTTCTCCCTCCTGAAAACAAGCCTGCTCCTGCCTCACCTCACTTCAGCCCTGACGGTGGAATTTTAATTGAAGTGACTGGTGAAAGAGGGGAGGGAAGGAGTGGTTTGGCTGCAGGACACACAGTCAGGACCTCTTACACTCTACACCTTGCCCTGACGGTACCTCCTCCCATACCCTGGGGATAACCCTGTGCCATGCGGGGAGAGCTCTCGTTCCACGGGGCGGAGGGAGCATGGGAAAGGTTTGCAAAGCGCTTTGATGCCGAAGCACAAAATTCTAGACCCGAGGTAACAGTTCCCTCAATGTACTGGGAAATCAGGTTCCTCTGAGTTGCCCTGGGAGCAAGGTCAAAACCACACTTCTTCAAGCTTGCTCGAGAATGACAGCCAGTCTAAAATTAAGTTGAAAAGTAACTTCTCACCCTCTTGTGAAAGAAGCCACAAAAAGCCTAATTGCATCTTCAAAGCCTAAATAGAGTTTCTACAAGAAAGAAATACTCCCCAGAGAGGAGAACAAGTACAGGCGCACGTTCACAAGCCAAGAGCCGGGCGCTGACGCCAGGGCCTGGGTAGGGCAGAGCTGCTGCTCTCGAGGGACAGGGACTGGGTGGTGGTGGAACACACCACAGACCTGCCCCAAGTCACCTTTTGCCACACTCACCTAACACATTTCAGTATTTATCCTTGCCAATGGAGCGGAAGAGAATATCAGCGTGAAAGCAAAAAAGCTTAACCTGAAACAGGCCTGTGCTCTTCCTTGATCCCATGAGACCCATCTCATGGTAATTTGATGAAAAGATGGTTTTTTCCACCCAAGCTCTACTTGGAGTCAAAAAGCCAGCAGTGACAGCATCAGAATGCTATTTGGGAATGGAACTGAAGAACTGTCAGCTAGTCTTGTGGGGTTAAAGAACACCAACAGAAAACCAAACACAGGAGCCAGGGGATGGCAAACCTTAAGATGCTTGAAAGCCAAAGGAGACAAACATCCGAGATCTAGAACTCACCAGGACTTTGTCAGCCTACAGAGCCTCCTCTCTCCTTTCGCTCTTTCCCCTACATTTCGAAAGATGAGTGCGTTTCTGAGCAGGACTGGTTTCTGCAAAGTCTTTATGAAACAAGCACAAGGACACATGGAGGAGAAAAATATCCTGGCAGCAGGGGGAGGAGGAGATGGGAAATTAATCCAGAGGCTGCAACAAAGTTCAAAAAGTTTAGAAAACCAGGGTCTTTTTCCAGCTGTCAAGTGCCCTGTGAAGGACAGCGGACCCTCCGCGCTGGTGCACACTGTCTTGCAAACCAGGTCTGTCTCCGGAGCAGAAATTCAACATACTTTTCCCTAGGAGAAAGTCCTATTGTCTTCCAGTCACATTGCCAAATTCAGACATTTAATTCAAACTGTGAAACAGAAGGATTCCAGCCCTGCTTTTAAAGGGAAAATCTCCAGGCTACCGCTCCATCATGTAACTCACACCAGCTTTGTTCAGGGCAGGACACAGCACAGCTCCCTGTCCTCAAAAGGGAGGAAACATATAAACAACATATCACTGTACATCACAGCCTCAGCGCTGCATACCTCAAACAGTAACCAGTGCTAACAGTCTGAGGCACCTCGGCAGATGTATAGCCAAGCAGCTATAAAAGAGCCTTTGTGCTGGGCTGAAGGGAAACAAGGCATTTTCTGTAAGGGAGACGGCCCTGACCACCTCGCAGAATAAACGGGGTTACACATTTCACACTTCCTCTGCACCGGGAACCGCGAGGGCAGATGGCACAAAGCAGACGCCGCGGGCTGGAGGAATGACCCGTTCGCCTCTGCCGAGCCGCACCAGGGACCTGGAGGAGCCACACTGCGACTAGGACAATGGCACTGCCCTCCCCTTCCACCTTCCTTGCTCGCAGTTCCGTGTCAGAACTGCACTGCCCGACTCAGACTTGAGCAGACCTGCGGTAGCGTCCGTGCAAAAGATGGTCACAAATACTTCTGATTCAACACCCAGAGCTCCAGACAAAGGCTTTTCACCCCAATGCTTAGGCACCCAGCTGCTGTTTGGTATATATTGAAATATCCTTTTCACCTTCACCCTAGTTTCCAGTTCTGAAGTGAGGCTAATTCTTTAAGGCTGCAGGAGCTGTGGTGTTATTTTTGGCCTAGAAAAGATAAGAAACCACGTGGACGGTTTCTCCTCATGACAAGCACACGCAGCAGCGATGCTACCATTGGCAAACTTCAGGATTATTCCATAGGATCAGAGGTGGCTTCCAGCTGGGCCCAGTAAAACGCAGCAATAAGACAAAGTGCAACTGCAAAAGGCTTCTCGCAGTGACTGCAGTGCACTTTTCAACTCCAAGGAGTCAGAGAGGTGAAAAAAAAAAAAAAGGATTATTTGAAAAAGCTAAAGAAAAATTGCTCTGTCCAAAACCTGGAAAAGCCACGGTTTGCAAACAATCCCAAGGAAGTAAATGCCCTGCTGCTTTATGAAGATTAAATCGGCTATTGTCTCCCAGTTGTTGGTTGTTTTGGGTTTGAGGGGGGTTTTTTAAATAAAGTTCCCCTTGGCCAAAGATGTTAGGAAATGTCTTCCACAGGAGAAGGATGTAAAACCAAACATGTCAGCTAAGTAGTCTGTGATAAGGTTAAACAAACAAGGTAGAGTGAGGTAAGGGTAAGGTTTCTTGACAAAGCATCTGCAATAAGGTTAAGCAAATTTCTTTTGCCAAGACAGAAAGTGGAGGATATTTTTGCTGACCCTGACAACGAACGTGAGAGGTGTACGTCCTGGAGTCCCTCTAGTTGGACAAGATTGTTTTTAGTGAAACATCTGGTCTGAAGTCTATATGAAACCGTTAAAAAAAACTGGGTCAGGCATTTAACCCACTCTGCACCCACACGTTGAGGGGGACTGTAGGAAAAAAGATTTGTAAAAAAACTCAGCCCTAAGAGACAGACAGTCCCGCATCGAGTATTTATGAAGAATTTAATGATATTAATTCTCAGTACCCACTTCCTAAGAACTTTCTTAGACCCTAATAAGGACAAAGAACATTGCCCTTACGCAGAGATGCTGAGGAGTGAACTCTGCCATCCCTTGGGCAAATGTTTTCTCCTAGACAAGACAGTAACATATTAAAAAGTATGGTTACAAAGGATTAAGGCAGCTCAGTTAATGCAAACTAGCACTCTCTCCTGCATTCCTCCCTAATACAGTGGTGACATAACCAGCCAAAACATGCAGCTTTAATTCAAATAAGGTTTGAAGAAGTTACTGCCAAGTAATTACCCCGCTGAAGGTCTGCGAGCAGAGGAACCTTCATTAATACTCTGCTGCTATTCTCAGAGCGCTTCTCTGAGCGGTTGCACCAATCTGAAGTGGCAACCATGAGCAAGAGCAGGCAACGAGCTTTCATGAACAAACTTGTGCTTGCCTTGCGGGAAGCGCACCGACACAAGGTCTGCGCACGGCCAAGACGACAGTGGGCCAGGATGCGGCATCCCAATGCCGGCTGCCTGCTCAGAGAGGCTGGGGCAACCCAAAGGTTGGAGTGCTCTGATAACATGCCTTTTTCTTTGTTTTAATGATAACATGCTTTTCTTTGCAGCTGGAATAAGGTGACAGTAGCACTCCTGGAACTGCAAGCAGCTTTCTACTACCCTTTTCTGCTTTCTAATGAACTGCTGGCTGAGTTCAAGCTATGGGTTCCCATTTATTTCATTGCTAATCCTAGCCTCTATCTAAGAACCTGTGCTTAATCCACAAAAAGTACCGGATGCTTCCAAAGACTGCCTCCAAGAACAAAAATACAGCACTCAGCTGGAGCTCCCTAAAGCCATTCAGTTGGAAGGATTAAACCCAGAGACTTGTATGGAGCTTAGATCCAGTGGGCATGACCCTACCTGTGCTCTCTTCATTACACAAGAGTATGTTGTGCCTTTTCCTAAACCTCTTTCTAAGCTAATGACTCCAAAGCACTGGCTCTAGGAGCCTCATCTCACAGCTCTGCATAAACATTTAGGGTTCCCATCCTGTACTGACACACGCTCTCAGCTATCAACCAGAACAGTCGCCAAATGAAGCGGTTTGCTCTATCCTAGCAACGCTCCCAGGACATCAGACCACCAAGAACAGCAGCCCCGGGAGCAAGTCGCTGCCAGCAGCACAGTAAAACGGCACAAGAGGCTGCAAAGCTTGCCATGGAGCAGAAAAATTCCTGGGCTGCTTACCTGGGAAAGAGGGCTCGCTGTAGTAGGCTTTCCTCTTATCAGCAGTACTTCACATCAGGGTACAACACTGCTGTGTGGACAAAGTATAAATGGACAAACAGACGTTTCCTACTCAAAGGGTCTCAAAAACCACTTTGGGTCCCTAACAGCAATTTAAATTACACGCAGGCTTTGGCTCTTACTGAAGTTACCATTGGCACACAAGCTGCAAGTAGCTGGCATGAAGTTCAATCGCTTCTCAAGAATCCCCCTGACAAAAATCACTCAACTTCTACTCCAGTATTGTAAGAGCACTTTTAACTCGCTCAACACACACATGAAAGTTCCACTGACAGCTAACTTGCTCTCACTAAGGACACCAGCAGAAATTCCCTTTAATGTAAGAAACTAGCCAGAAATAACCAGAACTCATTTTTCCTTTCCTCAAGGACCCCCGGATCCAGCTGAAACATCAGGATTTAAGAAAACAAAACCAGTCAGCTCCCCAAACCCTTCCAATTATGTTCCCAACTTCTTTGTGACACATAAAGGTCATTTTGGTCTAGGCACGCAGGAGGATAATCCCCACCCTTCAGGCAATCAGGATTTCTGGCAAGATTTTAAGAGGTCTCCAGCTGATAACCATGAAAGTTCGCACCGCCAGGAGTCCAGATAAGCTTCTAACACAGGAAATGAGTGCTAAAATGTTTTAAGCATTTTAAGGATCAATTAAAGAGGGTGCAACAGTCCAGCAAAGTAAAACTGAGTTCTGTGCTCCACAGAACTCAGTTGGTTTTAGAACACATAACAGAAGCAGCATCTCTTTAGCTGGGAGGTATCTACAGCAAATGAGGTTAGACAAATCCCGGACAATTAATCCTCTGTGCAGTCAGCTTACATACACCATCCACAGAGCCATCAGCTCAGAGCGCCAAGTCAAACCGCTACCTGCCTGCTGCAAGGAGTGGGCGTTGCAGGTTGTCATCTTCCATCTTCCCTGCTCACCCATGAACCAATGGATCTCCCACCACAGACTAAATCGCAAGCTTCTCACTGACATCGTGAAGTGCACTTGGGTACAAGGTACGGGAAGACTCAAGATACACAATTCTCATTAGTAATTGCAGCTGCAAACTATAAATTAAGAAACAGGACAGCACACTGAATGCCATCTTTGGCCTTGTCCACACTGGGGGACCACAGAGTTCTTCAAGGACAGTGACTTTAGGAGTAGGCAATTGGGAAGGAAAAGAGAAACTGAATTCCTGCCCAGGCTGAGGTGAGGAGTGACTTGGTGTTAATAGCTCTTTTCAATCTGTCTCCCAGCAAACACTGTGAACTGGCAAAATGTAACTGTAGAGATGACAGATGCATCCTCAGAGGCTGCCCTTGCACGCTGTCAGCCCGAAGAGCTCAGGGCTGGCCAAGGCAGAGCCACCCGCTACGTACTGTTGTCTGCAAAAGCATCAGCAAAGCCTCCACAGTCACACTCAGATAGGGCTGGCTGTAACCACTGTCTAAAGCAACTCTGGGCAATTACCTGCGTTCATTCGCCCGAAGTTCAGAAGCAAATGATGTTTTACAGCAAGTTGTTTTTATAAAAGTAGCAAATAATCAAACCTCATCATATCTATTCATTTAAAAGATCCACTTTTTGTTTCTTCTAATAACTCAACATTTTTATTTTCAAAAATCAAAATATTTCTCCAAACACCATACTCCAAGTATAACACAGCTAGCACCGAGAGCATCTGAGCTGAATGTGTTTCTACCATCCCTTCGGTGACCTCAGCTAGTTTATACTAAGCCCCTTCCCCACATCATCATTTCTACTTCCCATCACCAAACAAGTCTGGCTTTTCTCTCCCATGCTTACAGGCTCCGACACCTCCGAGCTGCTGGCGCTTTAAGCTGCATCCAGAAGTTGGCTCCAACAGATTGAGAGGAGAAAAGCAAATATTCTCTCCATATTTACATAATTAACATCCCCCCAGAAAACCATCCAAGTCACAGTTCCCCTCTACAGATGTATCAGCTAAAAACTTCCCCACTGAGAGCCCCAGCTGAAGACGCTTCAGGTCCACTTCAGCTGAGAAAGACTTTTTCTGCCTAGTCACATGGGACATTTCACAGAGATTCTGTTTATACAGAGGTAGCCATGAAGCGGTTTATTCTCCCACCCTCATCTTTTGTCCACAGCAACAAGCACTAAATAAAATGGAAAAGGAAACTTGCCAACCCAAAGTTTGGTCAGACATAATTCACCTATGGGAGAGAACCAACTACACAGGTTATTATTACTGGGTTTGGAATTTAACTATGTCCTTCCAAGCTCTCCAGCCACATGGGATTCACCCCAAGAGGCAGTGCAGCACGCAGCTCTGATCGCAGCCCAACGCCCCTTCTTCCAAGTCCCGAGCTTCACAGCCCAGCGAGCCATAAAGCAAGAGTCTACTCTGCAAGAGAGAGGTGGCCTTCCCACCAGTTCAGGAGAGAAAAATACATTGGGAATCTCTCGTCTCAGACCTCCCTCCCTCTGCCTATCCCCATTGCTGCTCAACAGAACACACTCAAATCCTGAGGAATCTTCCGTGTGCCTTAATTAAGAAACTGGGATGGTGAGCTATTTTATTAGCTCTTTGTCCTGGCATGCAATGAAGGATTAGCCTTTCCTGACTTGTCCTCAAGATAACAACTAATCCTGATGGCTCCCTAAACTCAACAGGCTGCACAGATCCTAATTTCTAATCGAACCACTGCACTTCAAAGGACAACAGCCGGGGAAAAAAGCACTACTGCTGTTTGCTGGATTCATGGCTGAAGCCTCTTCAGAGCCTGCACGACACCAAAGTCCCCATTTCAGCAACCCTCAGCTCAGGCATTAAATCAAGTCACCCAGCTAACTAGGGACAGATTACCCATGTGCTCACAACAACTAGGTCAGTCTCAAACAGCCTCCATGGCCTGGGGAGTCATGTCTGTGTAAGCACAAATCACAGAGCTTTCCTCTGTTAGTGATGGCCAGCAGAAAGTCAGCAAGATCCAGACACAAGTAACTTTGGGACAACACTTCACGTTACATACAAAGTGGTTCTTGATTTCTACAAGAAACCTTTACCAACCAGGGTTCAGAAGTCACCGAGAAGTGACTTAGTGCTGTCAAGTCAGTTTTCCCTCTTTGAAATATTTGGTTCTCAAATATTTAATCATTTTCTGAAGTCAAAGAGCTAGGTCAGGACTTGGGTGCAGATCTGAGATCTCTGTCTCCTATTCCAACCCCTCCTAACCCACACCTTGGTTTCACAAACCCAAACTGCAGCCTTTGCTCTCTCCTTTGACCTCTCTGCCCTCCTCCTCAGCAAACACTGCTACTAAAATTAGACCACATGGTTCATACCACACTGCCTCCCACACTGTCATCACAGACTCCCTGTCACATCAGCCATGTATTTTAGTCTCACGCTGAGCCCCATGCATCACCTTCCCTGCCCAGATAATGCTCTTCTCTAGTCTTACCTGTCTGTCCTCAGACAAAACGTCATTCCTTATTACCTTCATGAAGCTCGAGCTCCATCCATCCCCAGAATGGATGGCCATCCATTTCCAACTCACTCTGAAGCAAACAGACATCTCTAAAGTGTTTCAAAGGTAAAACTTAGTGCTTGAGGAAAGCTGATTTATAAACATCCATCATAAAACACTGTGTGTGCTTGTATCCTCTTTGCACACACACACGCTACTTACATCGTAGGCTTCTTGAATGAAGAGGTGCTACATACATGGCAAGAGGCAAGTATCCCTTGCTGCCAGGGTTTGCTAAGTTTCTATGCTCTGACATAAAAAAGAAAGTCCCAGCTTTGAAGCTGGGACAATAATAAAGCATCTGATTTCAGAATGCAGCTGAATGCAGCTCCCACCACAAAGACACGTCAGTCTTACATTTGCTGCCTGGAGCCCGGGGTTCAGGGAGCAAGAACGACCAAACATCACAGCCCAACGCCCTTGCTCTGCAGAGACTGCGGCGAACCGAGGTGCTTCAGCGCTCCCTGCCCAAAGCACCGCCTCACAGACCCATCCTGCCCTGCTCTGAGGTGCTCAGCTCTCGCTGCCCAGGTCACTGTGTGCCACATGTTGTACATGAGCCAGCTACAAACTGGCTGAATCTCCTTTATCGTTCATAAAGGAATGTTCTTTCTCAGCGGATAAAGCAAGGGAACTGAAGGTCAGTGCTTAACAGTTGCATCTGTCCCCAGCATTTCAGTTCTGATTGATCGCTGTGGGTCTTACCTTTTTTTGACGTTTGGCTATCTTAGAGAAAGCCATAAACTTCAGTTTTGCTCATGGGAGAGCCCATTCCAGAAACAGCACGTTCTGGCACTGCCAATGTACTCGGCAGATATAATGTGCACTTTAAGGGCTTTCCTAACTTCAGTGAATTTCAAAGTAGCAATTATCTTCAATTACTCCAGATGAAAGACCACACAAAACGTTAATTCAAATCCCCCTTCTCCCAGAAGCCCCCTGCTATCCCCAGTCACCACTGCCCTGCTTTTTCCCCTCATTAATGCCCAAAAGATTGGACCTACTCTTCCTTGATGCCCACGTTTCCTGATGCGATCGCTCCCTTTCTCACAGCTTGTTTTCCATGTGTATTATAAAAAATCCTGCCTCGCTTCAGGACATTTAAGAGTACTTCTTGCTGGTTTGAAGGAAAGCACAACCCCCCTCCACACAGACACGCTGCTTCTCACCTAATTTCTCCCACTACCTTGATCAGAACAGAAGGAAAACCAGACCAAACAAGTGGGCATTTGTATTAGCAGTTAGAGGTAGCTGCTCCGTTGGATCCTGCTGTTTCTATCGTGCTGTAGGACACGAAGCAGTTGGTATCACCTGAAACCAAAGTGTGTCAGAAGGGTTTTATTACTGAAGAAAACAATGGGATACGTATCAGCACTGCCTTGATTTCTACTAGCTACAGAGAGCTTGTATTAAAGTTACCAGCACTCTTAAGATGAGGGTATTAAACACAAATTAGAGCAATACTCAGCAGCAGAGATGGAACAAGGCCGAAACAGCACTAAGCTGAGAGCACTGGGTTCGTAATTCAGAGAGGAAGGGGTTGGAAGGGACCTCTAGAGATCATCTAGCCCACCCCCCCTGCCAGAGCAGGATCCCCTAGAGCAGATCACACAGGAACAAGTCCAGGGGCTTTGGAAAGTCTCCAGGGAAGGAGACTCCCCCACCTCTCTGGGCAGCCTGTTCAGGGCTCTGTCACCCTCACAGGGAAGAAGGGTTTCCTCATGGTCAGGTTGAACCTTCTGCTTCCCAGTTTATGACCGCTGCCCCTCGTTCTGTCACTGGACACCACTGAGAAGAGCCCAGCCCCATCCTCCTGACACCCACCCTTTAGATATTGATAAGATCCCCCGCAGCCTCCCCTTCTCCAAGCAGACCGACCCATCTCTCAGCCTTTCCTCATGTGGAAGATGCTCCAGGCCCTTCATCATCTCACCGGCCCTGCGCTGGACCCTCTCCAGTAGCTCCTTGTCCTCCTTGAGCTGAGGAGCCCAGAACTGGACACAGCACTCCACGTGAGGCCTCACGACTGCAGAGTAGAGGGGGAGGATAACTTCCCTCGACCCGCTGGCCACGCTCCTCTTAACGCCCCCCGGGATGCCATCGGCCTTCTTGGCCGTGAGGGCACACTGTTGGCTCCTGGTCATCCTGCTGTCCACTAGGACTCCAAGGTCCTTTTCCCCAGAGCTGCCCTCCAACAGCTCAGCCCCCAGATGCATTTACAGGAAACATTAGACTCAGAATGAAAAGCGAGATTAACAGTATGTCGGGATGGTTTAAATCGCAGGTGAGAGAGCTTGTCATCGAAGCTGAAACCCGTGCACGAGAAATCACAACTAGTCTGTCAGCCACGCAAGAGGAACCAGAAGAACTGCTGGCGGGAGGAAATGAGAAGGAAGAACACTCGAATATGTAAACTTTTCATGAGAAAAACACCCATCACTGTGCCAGAGGTCCAAAATCTCAGTATCCACTAGAAATGCAGAACACTTCCCAGAAGTTCAGTACAAGCCTTTTGCACCACTCAAGAGGAAGGACTGCGCTCTGTAACACTTCATAAACCATCAAGCTCCCACAGGGATGCTTCGGTGATTTCACCGCTCCATTCTTCTCATGATTTTT
This sequence comes from Eurypyga helias, assembly GCF_000690775.1. NCBI lineage: Eukaryota > Metazoa > Chordata > Aves > Eurypygiformes > Eurypygidae > Eurypyga > Eurypyga helias. The sequence continues at coordinate 65,626 of NW_010272566.1, forward strand.
TTCTTCCAGTTTGCTGCGTAAAATCCGTACCTTTGGCTGCTCCACCCTAGATAGGGCTGAGTTTTACAGCTATTTGTCAAACAGCAGTAACACTCTCGGTTTTGTGTTTACAATGATGACAATCCTTGCCATAAAGAACTTAGATTTTAAGAGGCACGTCTCATCCCTGACTCACTCGACCTTGTCTCAAGTAGGGCAACAGCTACAAGCCTGGTCACAGGAGCCTAAAATCCATCACGGGCTGCCAACTGCTCCTGAAGCAGCAGCCTGGGTTTGTCAGACAAAGATCCAGGGAGCTTCAGTTCTCCTCAGGCTCACACATGGTGCTGCTGCCTCTCTTCTGGGGTGAGATGAAACAGGAAGTCCAAAGAATCATGGTGTCAATTCTTTTACTCTATTTGCTGAAAAGCTCCCGACGGCAGGAAGAGCGAGAACAAATCTTTACAAGTCTTGAAGCGGGCAATAAGCGGTGCCACTAATGAAGTGATCTAAGAGGCACCGCAGAGAGCTGCAAAGTGGCAGAAACACAGGAAGGGGGAAAAAAGGGTTTTGAGACAGACTGCTGCGAGCAGAGAAAAAAACACAGAGCCAGGCCTGGAGACGCATTTGGGCACAACACCAGAGCCAGAGCCAGGGAAGATGAGCAGCACAGTAAAGACATTGTGGGATCCCAAAATCAGAGAAAAGGGGGCAGTGACACTCACGGAGATGAGTAAAACGACTCTGGGCACAGAGCCCACCGCAAGAACAGTGCAGGGAAAAAAATGAAAACACCCACGCTGAGGTGGCAGGGCTTTCCATGTCTGAGATGCTAAGAACGAAAACCAAGAGCGGGGGGTGATGCAACGACCTGGGCTCCTCGTTCGTGCTGCCACTTGAGACCCTGCAGAATAGGAAGTGCAAGAAACAGAGAAGTTTGAGGTTTGGGTTTTCTGAGGCTAACACGGTTTTGTTTCCTAGGTTTCGTGCTGTTGGTGCTTCCCGTTTGAGAGAAATCATGAAGAATGTGGTGTCTGTGCCCCTGCAGACCAGGCACAGATAAACTTTTTGCTCTGTCAGAAGCTCACTGAAATACAACACTTCGCATTTCACTTACAGTGGCCTGTTACTTGATGCTCACAAATGTACAAGACACGGAAAACGTCGCTTTTACACCAAGCCTTCCTAGCATAGCTGTTACGACAGCTGTGTTATTTCACACAGCTATTGCTTTATCTTAAATAAAATACCAGGCACGTTTAATCTAGTTGTCGGGGCAATGAGAGGACAAGGTCAAAAAAAGGAAAAGATGACAGGTTTTTAAATTTAAAAGCTTCAACTAAATGAGAGTGGACCTATTCCTCGCAGAAGCAGCGTGCTTTCATCACCTAAACTCTTCCCTCTCCAAAACAGCTGAGCCTTAACATCTCATACTCCGGGGTTACTGCTGAACATCTTATAGTTTATACAGTTCACACAAACCAATTTTAGGTAATTCATGGCACTTGGGAGAATCCAGCATTACAGATAATTTAACAGAAGCTGATCAAAACACTGACTTTGAGAAAAGCCTGATCTGATTCTGTGCAGTTGTGTGCTACTGTTAGCTAGTTTATGCTAACAAGCCCAGATTTGATCATATTAAACCCAAGAAGTCTTTGCCAGTTTCACTAAGACCAAAATGCTGACCTTCAGGAAGTTATCAAATGACACATGGTACAGGCATTCACACCAAAAGTTATTTCAACTCAGAAAGTCTAGGGTAAAAAATTTATGCTGCTAAAAACTGTGGGAAAAGTTCCTGACTCCTGAGGAATGGCTAACCGTGACATGGGCAATACATAAGCTAGTTCTAGGTCTGTAAGCAGGGAACGTGAAGAGTCACTGTTAGTCCAGAAAGTCTTTATGAACAAAAGATATGAATGAATTACTGCAGCTGGAAACCTCTTTTCCCTTCCTCAGAGGCTTTCCCATCACTGAACTGTGAACTGAAACAAAGCAACAGCTTTTGGGGGCAGAAATTCAGTGTCAAAAGTTTAACCCAAGTCTTTGCCAGTCAGAGAGCGGGTCAGCAGCAGTATCTGTCGTCATCTGTGACCACAGCTCCTCTGTCACATGGGCAGAAGAATCCTCTTTACCACATCTCATAAAAGGACAAAGCCATAGTCGCGCACAAATCATAAACATTTGTGTAAAAAGACAAACTGTTCACCCCCTCTTCTGCTCTCAACTTCTCCTTTATTTCTAAGACAGACCCACCAGCATTTTCCCTGGCACTGGAGGAGAAACTGCAGCTCAAGCGCGGCAGGTTTTTTCAATCAGACAGTCTGTAAACACCCAGGACTCACTTCAAAGAGCCCCGCGCACCCAGGCAGGAGAAGCCCCCCTTGTCCCCGGGAGGAGCCGCCAGCCCCTCACATCCAGCAGGAACAGCAGCAGGACACTGCCACAAACAGGCTGGGCACTCTCTTTTTCACACCCCCTCCAGGAAGCCAAATTAGCAGCCACACCGGTGGTTTCGGTCTAAGAGCAGTGGCTTGTCTCTGCTGACGTCAAGGACCTGCTGAGCAGGCGTCTGCAGGATGGGGCTGGCAGCGAGTCCCCCGAGCAGCAGCGGATTTGGGCTGCGGAGAGGCTGGGAGGCAGCTCGGCACACGGTGCCAGCCACCACGAGACATCTCTGCCACGGCTGTAGCTTGGGGAAAAAACGGTCCCTGCCAGGGCAAACATCTGTCGGCGTTGTGCATTTCAACCGCAGCAAGAAACACGGCAATTGTATCATCTGTTTCCCACCCAGACACCATGACACACCCAGCTGAAGAAGATAAAAGAGGTTCGGACAATCAAGACTGCAGGAGCCCGTGGCCATTTGGACTTAAGCTTATTCTCTTTCTGTCTAAATAAAAGTAGCTTATGAATGATGAATGTTCCTCCCCTCACCCCAATGCGTCTAGTGTCAGGCTCCATTTCCCTCCTTACTGTTGTGCTTCCGTATTTGTGCAGGTCTCTCCCAGGGTGAAACTTGTAGGAAACAAAGAGCGTAGCAACCGTGCAGCCGGAGGGCCATGCTGCGATGGGAGGTGAGCTCCGGAGGAACTGAGGCACAACAGCACTCCCCGGCTGCCAGCCGCTCCCACCCTCCCTTCCACCCCCCTGAAAACACACACCTCATTCTCCGTGCCCTCGTCCTTACCTCGTAGGACCACACACACTGCACTCCCGCAAACCTCCGGACGCATCTTCCCACTTCCACGTCCTCGTGGGTGGTGTACATCTCTCGCAGGCACTCGCCGATGTGGGGCACCATCCGCCGCAGAACTTCCCGGCTCATGATCACTCCTGGTCCCCCCATGCAGAAGTTCTCGCCCGGTTCCAGCGCCAGCTTCCCCATCTCCTCCGTGGTGCCGAGGCCAGTCTGCCCAAGAAAGAGGGGCTCGCTGCTGTTCAAACTCCGCAGGAAGTTCTCCAGTTTGTCCCCTTTGATGTAAACGTCGTCATCGGCTCTCATAAACCATTCGTATTTGTCCAAGTAGTGGTCATGCATGTATTTGAGCATCATGAAAGATTTCTTCTGGGGTGGGTAAGAGTCGTCTACACCGGGAAGCGGCACGATGGGGATGGGAATAGAAGTGTCCGAACCCTCGCTCGAGAAGAATTCAACCTTGCCAGGAATGGTTTTGGACCACGTTCTAGAATGGAAAAGACAGTAAGGACTAATTAAGTATGCAAACCAAGGCAGGCAGAGTGCTACCAGAGACCGCTCAAAGGAACTACACTTCATCTGCTTTACAAATTTTCTTTTTAAATGCCTCCAAGGGTTGTTTTTTTTTCCCATGCAAACAAGGATATTCATGTGGCACACAGAGCAATTGGTCTAACACCAAAAAAAATTCTGACATGACAAGCATCTGAGTATCATCTTTGCAGCTGTATCTGACAGAAGAATCCAACAGCAGTAGGTTGCTAGCGGCAGGCAGGATTTCTTAAGCACGCTCAATATTGGTCTAACAGCTATTGGTCATGAGACAGGAGCCAAGATGGGCAAACAATTCACGTACAACTGGATTTAATGCCTCCAGAGCTTCCCTGCAAATTAATCAGTATCATATCCACCTCGCAATCCCCTTAATCCCCCCCCCAAGCATTCAAACACCCGTCCAGGAGTACTGACTTCCAACGAGTAAACAGCTGCAAATTTCACATGAACCTGCGAGGAATCGGTATCCAACCAAACAGCAACTTCTCCAGATGCTACGCGGAGAAGCAGGTAGGGCTTTGACAGCGTTAAACGTGCCTGCCTGTTTGCGAGAAGCACAGAGCGTGGTAGCAACAGCAACCTCAAATGGGTCTGGAAGGACTAGTAGAAGAGTAGTCCGAAGGGATGCGTGCAAAACACGCCATCCCTACAGAGGAGCCGGTGCTACCCACACCCGCGCCTCCAGCAGCTTCCCGCACCCTTCGGATTTCAGGAGAGAGGAACATCGCAAAAGAGGGGCCTCTTCTGTGCGAAGCAGCCCAGCGATGACATCTGCTCCACACCTTCCGTGCTCCTCTGCCAAAGCCAACCCATCTGCGTGGGCAAACTGGGTCACTGATACTGGAGGAAGAGATGTAGGATGATTCCTCAAGGCAGACTGCAGAACATTTAACCTCCACCGGGGAGAATTTTCAATCATGTAACTGTTACAGCCTTGCCCTAAAAATCATGAATATTAAGCTTTCAGTACCTTTTTCTCAAATTCTACCTGGGGAAAAGCAGAGTTCGCTTATCCCTCACAGAAACTCAAAGAAAACTATTTTAATTGGTAAACCAACAACTTTTGCTCCTTCTTGCATAAGGGGAGAATATTTTCTCATTATTTTTGGCAACAATGCTCAGAATATAACCTATACTCAACGCTGAGGGTGAAAACACTCTCAAGGTAAAGAACACAGCATTCCCTCAATGCACCACTGTCACTTTTACCAGCTGCCACTCAACGTGGGTTTCTTGCTAAAAGCAGTGCAGATTTTGGGCAGCACAGACCACCTGAAATTTGAAATCTCCAGGATCAGCTACCATACAAAGTCTGAAATGTAGAAGTATTTCAGAAGAGTTGTTCCTTAAGCACCACCCGGAAACACGAAGGTATTCAATTCATACTAAGTAAACAACCACTTCGACACCTTAGCAGCTACACACTAGTTCGGCTCTGCGTAACGGATATCGCCCAATTACTTTAAAAGCTTTGTCTGCTGGATTTCTTACTGCTGTGGGTAGTGTTTCAAAGGAAGAGTTTAGAACCCAGCTTCCCAGAAAAGCCCAAGGTAAAGCCAGTGGAAACATTCCTGTTGACTTCACAACAGAGGTGATGAGGTCTTTAATCATCAGTGATGAAATTAATGCATGGTACTACTGGTTATAAAGTCACATCCTGCTAAAGCACTGGAAACTGCCTGTTTTAAAACAAGACATCCTCCTATCTTGAACTTTCACTGACTATTAAGGAAGTTACGCTGTTTATTTTCTGACACCCATACTACACGTATCATCTACTACTGAATGAAAAGAGTACTCGGTAAATTGCTCTTCCCATATCAACTCCCAGTCTAAGTTTAAAAGACTTCTGCATTAAAGGTACTTGACGCATTCAAATTTTAATTTCATCGAAAGAAAAGGCAGAAGAAGCTACAGAGAAATGCAGCTCATCGCGTCCACTGTGACCAGCTCAAAATGCAGCTTCGGGTGGACCCAGGACACTTCCCAGCGAATCAACAGGTGAAGTTATTAGGTAAAGTCTTAGGGAACTTTTTGCTTATTGTCCTTTTTATTCAAAAGCAAGCAATGAATCTTCAGACTTGGTCTCCATATCCTGAAAGATCTGCCTCTGTAATGATTACAACCTATGGACAACGCAGGATGTCTTCTATCACTCCAAGCTTTAGCTCCTTTTGGGACTCTTCAGAAGCAGTCTTCAACACTTTTTTTTAGCTACAACCCCTCCTGTTGGTTCCCAGTTTAAATTTACTCCCTGCTCTCCAATCAGGTTCCCACCCCTCGGGACACCCCTAGGTATTGTCCAGATAGTAGTTCCCATTCAATGAAGGTGGATGAACATCCACAAACCCTGGCAGGTTTGACTTCCAGCCTTCATCTGGCATTAAACCCCTTGGCTCAAAGCCAGTCTGGCCTCATCTTTTCTTGGATGTGGGCCATATTTAAGTTTCATACTAAAACAGGAGTAAACCAGAGAAATATCCCTGCATACGTGGGATGTGCAACGTTACTTCAGCCTTGGGATCTCACACCCAGCACAGCTTGACTAAGTCTTTGTTCACTTCCTGCAAGAACGCAACTCCTAGGATGAGACGACTTGCTGTGTCATTTGCGACGGTGGCTTCGAGCGTTTGTTCGAACTCAGACACACGACATAGGCTCCCACATCAAAAAAACTGCCTAAGCGTCTGTGTCAACGTGAGCGCCTGTGTCAACGCAAGCGCTGCTCGGCAGAGGCTAAAACAATGGGAGTCACCATGCGCTGCTCCGTAGGGATAAGCCACAGCTCGCTGCTCCACGTGGCCCCTTTTTGGGGAGAGAATGCAGAAAGAACAGTTTGCTCAGGAAACGCTGCACCCAGCCAAAAGAAGCCAAACCACAGACCGTAAGATGAACTGCGAGTACATCTTTCTGACCTCAGCTATCAGCAGAACCCTGGTAAATGCAGGGATGATTCTCATCAAAGCTACTTTAAAATGTTTTTATCTGACATTGCAAAGAATCAGACCTGGCTCCATCCCAAGCGAGTCTGCAGACTGCCGTGTCAACTGCTACGTTTCTTGCCCATCTCCAGTCCAGCTTACGGTGCCTGCTCTCAGGTGATGGGCAGCAACCTGACCCTTTCAGCTCCTGAGGCACAGAGCTCTTGTCTCAGCACCTTCCTGCTCCTGTGGCCCACCAGCACCCACTCCCACCGGCTGACATCGCTTTCCTGGTTAAGGCTCCTCTAACATAAGGCTTGCAGATTGTATCTGCAGATGAACTGTATGCCTGATCATAAAAAAAGACAAAGAAATACATTTTTAGCAAGAAACCTGACACTTTTCTTTCCCTCCTGAGGGCTTCCCATCACCCTCAGCTGTTTAAAGGAAATGTGGTCACAAGACTTGAGCCACCAGACATACTCCTGTGTCTGTGCCTGCAGAGACCACCTCCCCGACAGCCATCGCCCGTGGCCTCCGCCAGCTTATGCACATCTCAGCTCTGTCCGCAGAGAAATATCAGGTTCTGAATACAACCGATACGTGTACCAAACTGCTCATTTGAAAACCCAGCACCTGAACTGCTCCCACAGATCCCAACCTTATCTCCTCGGTGTAATCTGAATCTGCTTGGTTAAACAGGAGGGTGTGCATGAATCACAACAGCCAGGCTCTCTATTACCCTCCCCTGGAGTGGCGCTGAAAACACACACGACGGCGTGCGACCTGGTTTCTGGCAGTGCATATAGCTCCAACAAACTCCAAGCTCACATTGACCAAGTTAGGTGACGCTTCCTCAGAAGTAACCTTTTAGTTAGGACCGCTCCGGCATGGGCAGCTACCAAGTCAATTTTGCCATCCCGTAGCTGGCTTTGCGCACGGGATATCCTGCGTGTACCCTAATCCGAGCAGGTCACCAGCAAACTGGGTGTCAAGGTTTGTAAAGGCAAAGCTGGTACAGGTACTCCTCCAACAGAGAAAACTGCGTGCACAAAAACAGTGCTAAAAAACAGTATTTCCTAAAAAGTGACTACAGCTTTTTACCAAATGTTGCCATAAGTAATTTCTTCATTTAAAAAGGAATTTTTAAAGCATAGCTTGGAGCAAAAGGAGCAGAGACCTGGAATGTTTTATCTCCAGTTTCCAGTGTTGATTATTTATTTGTATTACCTTGCTTTGTTATGGGCTCTGCAGACTCAGCAGAAGCACAGTCAGCGGAGTTCTGCAGACAGTGCTGCCTTTGTAGAGACCCAAACTGGAGATGATTACAAAAAACCTATTTGTTTTTTTCTCCGCAGTTTGGGAACCTCCCCTAGAGGAGATCAGAGAAACCATTTCAAGTTTTGAGAACTAGTCATCTTGTATAATTATGCTGAAGAAAATCAGAATTTGTGAAGAACTCCGCAAGATAACGGACCGAAAAGGCTGTTTTCTTGAATACACGATTCAGCTAAATTTGAGTCCGAAGTAGGGCCAGTTTTGCGTAAGCCTTCTTCAAGGTCCCATCTTCCCAGCAACGCTTGCTACAGGGGAAGCAACAAACCACAGAGGAGGCCGAACTGAGCATCGACACCAGCACGCTGCTCCTGCACGTGGTACTGCAGATGACCACGAGCGGTCAGAAAAACAAGCTGGTTTTTAAAATTTCCAGACAGGTTTAAGTTTCTCAGTTAAGATCTACATTACAGAATTCAGGTTTTGGGGGCGAGTTCCCTTCAAATGTTTGCAGGACAGCTTGGCATCTAGCTTTACCCGAGAATCCAAGCAGCTTCCACAGCTCCTTAAAGTCCTTTGAATTTAAACTCCTCCAATTTAAAGTGATGCCAGTTTTCTGTCCATGGATATCCACCCACCTTCCTTGTGGAAACAGGGACAAACTGATCCTTCATCCACAGGCACAGACACTCAGTGGGTCAGACTCAGATTAAGGCACAAGCATCCCAGGGGTTCGGGGTATGTAGGTGACTTAGTTTCTCCTTACCCCCCACGTACCAACGCCAGTTGCTCTCAGTGCATTTATTTCACACCATTCCACACACATTCTTGCAAATTTTAGGCAACTGCTTACTGCTTGGAAAGCCCAAGGATGTCACGCTTCTGTTAGCGGATGCAAAAGCAGGACACACCGAGTTCTCACTACTGCAATGTGATCAAAACATTAGGCAAAACGTGCATCGTGCTGTCGCGATGTTCAAAGTCACTTCACGCGACCAGAAAGGACCAAAACCAAATGCCACCCAACAGCCTCGACCTAGGCTCTGAATCCAAAAGAAGCACGAAAATGTGGTTCGCATTACACTTCTGCAGCAGCTACTGCGGGCTTAGACAGATAATACAACCTCCTTTAGACCCCAAATCCTCCTGGCTGCCTTTCACTTCAGCTTTTCCAAGCACTCAGGTATTTAGATTCCAGGGCAGTCTGTTTCCTATAAGCCACCACGAACAGCGTGGCAGCACATTTGAAACGGAGCCTCCCAAAGGGCATCCTTCTCCCGCAGGAGCAGGACGGCTTAGCACGAGCCCTGACACCACTCGTGGGCCTCGTGCGTGTGGGCTCGTGGCACTCGATGGTGCCGTGGGGACCGTCCCAAACTGAGAAGCCCTGCGGCTGTGTTCCTGCAGAGATGCTGCCAAAGGCAAACCCCTGACATCTTGCCATTAACTGCATTCACGCTAGACTCCTGCCACGTTTCCCAGGAAATCTAGTTGCTACGCAGGAAAAAAAAAAAAAAAAAAAAGGGGGTTAACTGCCTGATATTTCTGTTCCTGAGACAGCAGATTTAAGTCTTCTGGGAGACCACTTATTCCCATCCTCTCCTTCCTGCAGCTCTTTTAGGACAACTCCCCTCCACTGCAAAACCATCAGCACATATTGTGCACTTTCCCTGAACCGCAGCCATACCTTAACTCCTTCCTGCACGGCTCTTTTCCTGACTATTCCTTGTCCTTTGATGTGACACTGCAGTTTCTGCTGCTGCACTTCACCGGCCTCCTGGAAGGGAAACTCTGCTAACCTGGCTGTCAGATGCAATAACTGCTGAAGCTACAAATCTGCCCTCCAAAAACCTGTAGATCTAAAGCTTATTCTCTGCCTCAGAGACTACAAAAGCACAACTGTTTCAAAGAGCTGGCGTCTCCTGAAAATCCAGCAGGCCGGTTTTGCCTTCCAGTGGTCATTTTGCCCATGATTGATGTTCAGGAAGTGGATTGCTTCCCCTCTTGTTAGACCCTATCTGGATTCACAGCAGCCAGGATCAGCGAATGCTTTCCGCTCCGGTCCCTTTCAGCCAGGTCTGTAAATGGCCTTTGAGCCACAGCAATTTGGAGGTATTCAGCCTCTGAATCCCTAATTCCTTTCAGCGCTCTGGCTAGCGCAGTATCAAGGCTCTGCACACGCTGCCACCCCGGGAATGCCTTGCGAGCAGCTTCCCATTCCACTGGCTGTGCCAGCGATTCAGCTCACCAGGATGCTTTGTCAGTGTAGTAATCCCAGTGATTGTCTGCTTGAGTACTTCATGGCAATCAAAAGCCATTTAAGATTTCAGGTTTGTCTTCCTCTTCCCCCTTTCCCACCTTCCCCCAAAGATGTCTTCCTGTCACCAGGACATTAGCTTGTTTCTTTTACCAACAGAGAGGAGGAAAACACTTTTAGCCCTACCGCAACGTTAAGAGGTTTCTTTATTCATCCCTTCCGAGAGCGGACGTCATCTCTAGAGGTTAAACCAAAACAGCAGTCCAGTAAAAAGCGATACCCAGACCTCATTCCAAGGCTCGAAAGACCCCAATTCCATCAGCCGGATTTGTTAAGTTGCATCTTTATTGTGTGAGCAGATGTTGCAGATGTGGTTCTGTAAACCCAGCTCTCCCATAGCACAGGACAGTTGAGCAAGCTCGGGCAAAGCCAGGGACAAGAATCCTTCCCTCCCCTACCAGCAAAGGGCAAACACTTCACAACTAACACCCATCTCTGGACAATATCATGATAAATTTCCCTTTCTTGAATTCTTGATGCAAAATCTGATGGATGCTAGACAAACTGTTCTGCCATAAAACCTGTTACATGATGACCGCAGCCTTTCTGTATGCAAATGTAGATTACACGCTCCTGAGATTTGCAATCCAAAATGCTCCATCCCACACAGCGAAGGATAATACACAACCCTGAAGAAACAGATTCTTTCACTCATTTCAAAGCATCAATCACGCATCCTCTGTCACTTAATTACAGGTCTACTGCTGAAAGAAGGAATTAAGTTTCCATGAAAACCATCGTTGGTGAACAATATGCCTCAGATTGCCCAAATTAAGCAATTTCACTGCATTTGATGCGGATATGGAGAGCTACCCTTTCCCAAAACCAGGGCCGGGCAGGGGGAAGAGGAGATGGACCGTCTTACACGGTTTTGCCATCCTGTTCTTACTGGCCAACAGGGCCAAGCACTTTTCAGCCTGGGCAGGCAGAAGATGGAGAAGGGTTTGCTCTAGTACAAGACTTAAGGGGATGTTTTATTAGAGAAAGATCTGCCCCAGAGCTCCTGGCTGCTCCTCTGACAACACTAGCTGTGCAGCGCTCAATCAGAGCCGGGATATACCCGAGCTGACATTTTAGCTCTTAACTCTTTCGGATTTCCCGAGCAGGCTTCCCGCGCAGCCTCCCAGCACTGCCTGCTGGCATGAACGCCGGAGCAATAAGCATATTTCAAGCAGAGCGGAGAGTTTCTCCAAAGCCACAGACACGTCTCTCGCAGAAGAGACGATTATCCCGACGCTGCCGAGGCTCTGGACACAAGCCCCGTTAGCACGCGGCGCTCGCCGGAGACCACGCCACGGGCTACGGCATCGCGCAAAGCACAAAGACTGCCCCTGCTCCAAAAACAGGTGTGCTCAGGTAATACACACGCGGCTCGGAGACATCACCAGCCCCAAGCCAGGCGTGTTTCCCCATTCTACCTGGTCCAGCCTTAGCAACAGCAAAGGGTGGCTTCACTCTTTGTTCCCAGATGCGTTTTCTGGGTCTCATTCCTACACACACGCTCTCGGCTTGGCGCAAGGGTCTTTCTTTTCCCTATTCAGGGAATAGGGAAAAGAAAGCGGTCTCCAAACTTTATTATCGGGCTGTCGGCTCTCTCCAGAAGCAGCAGCCAAGGGCTGCACCAGCGTGACACGGCCATGCCCGAGGTGGAAGCACTGAGGGAAGCACTTGGATGACCGCGTCTCCCCAGGGACCATGGTAGATGCCCCCTCGCTATGGAGGGGCTGCCTGACCCAAGGGTCCACCCGCCAGGTACCGGCT